>NW_008669666.1:216507-275374 GCF_000695815.1 Acanthisitta chloris
GTGCTTATAGGTTCAGTCTCAGGAACAAACTGCTCTGGCCACTGCCCATGTTTGCATGGATCAGTGACTGAAATACACAGTGCAGTGTGAGAAGTTTCAATTTCCAACACCTAAAGAACAGGTTTATGCTGTGTTACCCACACACACACACACACACACGTTTCTAACTATAGAGAAATAAAAAGTGTGTTTGGCCACTCTTTTATTTGTGTTCACATGAGGATCAAAGTGCATTTGCATAAATTTAATGTCTGTGCAAAACCACCTGCTCCTGCTCTCCCATACAGGGAATTTCCAAGGGCAGAGGCTGTTACTTTTAGGTTGTTCTATGCATAGCAAAACAGATGGAGCACAGGCAAAATGTGTGGCAAAAGTCCCCGTATATGTGTCCTAATGGTCCAGGATGGTTACATTTTATTGCCCTGTGTCTATTTGCAGACAGACTATTAGTAGGATTTTGAGGAAAGAAGGTTTGTGTGATATGCTCAGCAGGCTGAAATTTCTGTCTCATGTCAAAAAGAAATGAAGATGATGTTTCTTCATCAAGATTGTAAAATGTGACAGAGATTAGTGGGTAGATCTTTGGAGTTGCAGGAATGTAGGTAATGGCTCCACCAATATCAGAATATACCCCAGGACTCCATCATCCCTGAATATCCTGATTTGCTATCCAGATCTATTATTAGATCTGAAGCTATGTCACATTAGGGTCTTTTCAGACATTTCATACCCAGATGATGCTGCACAGATAACCTGCATCCCATGGTCCCACTCAGCAAGCTTGGCTCTGCATCTCTTCCTCTAAACAGAATGAAGGAAAACTGATCCATCTGAGAGTGTCCATATCAAAATCACCTTCTTTAATGTCTTTATAGATTCAAAACAGGATCTGTAGGAATATCACTATGGTTTAATGATTCCTTTCCTTTCTGTTGTATGCTCATAGCTTTACAGAAGCTACACCATTAAAATATGTGTTTCTCTCACAGCATGGACACTTGGTTCTAAGCATTACTTAAAGGACATGGATAAACACAGGAAAAGATGTCTCAGCAGGAGGGAAGTGATTGTGGGGACTGTATGTTCTGACAGCAATTCAAAATTAACAGTCGTTTTCAGAGTAGGTAGTGGCAGATAATGAGTTGTTTTATTTAAATAGTCAGCAGGTCCCAGCCCAGAGAACAATGGAGTCTGCTCCTGCAGGGTTGCTGTACACATGCAGCGAACTTCATTTGGTCAAGCCAATAAAGACAAGAAAAGGGCAGATAACATCTCTGAGGGAGGCATCAGGCTGAGGGATTGGCTCTGATTCTCCTTTTGCTCACAGCAGAGAAAGTCACTTAAGGTGAGCAGCAGTACTCCAGGGCAAAACTGGAAAGCAGCAAGGCAAGTCTGGGCTTTTCCAGCCTCAGGGCAGCTCTTATTGTTCATTTAAACACCTGTGAGATCCATAGCCATGCTTGGTTGGTAGGGGAACATGGCACAGGAATTGGAAAGGGCAATGAAGCACCCTAACCCTAAAAGGGATCCAGCCCCTGGCTGTGCAGGGGTACAAAACAGAGCACAGCAGTGGATGGACAAGAAGAGGCATTCCTATGAAAGAAAGGAGCTATTCTGTTTTAAATAGACATTTTTCTTTGTGTGCTCTTATTTATCTGGTGATCACACTTTTCCCTTTCTGCCCATCTCTGTCTCCAGGCCCCAGTCTCACAGCTCTCTGCATGTCCTCTGGGCAGCCCACAGTCTCTACCCACACTTTTTGCCTTGGCTGAAGCAGCTCCCAGCATCAGTGACTCTGCTCAAACTATATATGAGTGTGCCCTGCAATGCCCCTTAGCTTGAGCTTTGTTTCCTGGGACTCCTTTGATATCAGCACGCCCCACTGGACATGTGTTCCATGGAGTTTAGGCCTCCTTTATGTGGAATGAGGATTTGGAAGAGGATCAGTTTATCCACTGGCTACTCTTTAAAGACCTTGGGAAAAGCAGGTACACTGGTGGACACTTAAATATTTTCTCAGGTCTTCAGGAAACTGAGAAGCAAACTCCAAAACTAAGTAGCAGTTGGGAGTAGTTTCTGTATTCTTCCATCCAGTTTAGCTTAATTATACTCAATGAGGAAAGGATTTGAGATAAAAAGGTGGTTAGTAACTGTGGTCTTTAGTCAGTGAGGCACAGCCCTTGTGGGATAGACAAAGTCACCTGTGAAACTAAGATAATAGGAGGACTGTAGAGAAGAGTGAAGTATGTCAGAGAGTCTCCACCTCTGTGGAATTTATTATTTTCAATATTCAGTGGAGTAGTTAATGTAGCTTACATAAGTGAACTCCCATATTGATTGCATTTGCTCATAGCAGTATCACAACCCTATCTGTTGTCTAGGAAGATGTCATGCATCAAGGCACATGTGGCAAGTCATTTCCCATCATCTGGTTGACTTCCAACTGAAAAAACACTAGTCAAGAAAAGCAATACACCATTCTCCATGTTGTCCCTGGGGACAAAAAGAGGGCTGACCCTGCAAGAAGAAAGATTCCATTTGAGTCTTAGGAGAAAGGTCATTGAGTGAGTTTGAGCAACTCATATACCACCCATCAGAGCAGATTTTCAAAAAGAGATTAAAAAAAATATCTATAAGAGCTTGTTCAGGTCTCACTGAATGTGCCTTGGGGCAGGGAAAGATAAAATATCTTCTCTTCTGGTCTTGTTTTCCATTTTCCTACCTATGAAATATTTTCAGATAACTGTGATGTCTTTGTTTCCTGTTTTCCCTTAAGAAGCAGTCAGTAAGCTGTCTGTCCTGTCAGCAGAAAGCTTGCCATGCAAAGCCTTGATTGCATGAGCTGGCTGCTATCCATTTTGACTAAGACTTTCAAAGGGGAGATGGGTAACTCAAAGTCCGATGAGATTACCAGACAGTAGTGGTGTTCTTGGCTGTGGGGAGCATGTTCCTGCACTTGGGAATTGAGAAACATTCATGTATTTCACATATACCACCAAAAAAGCCACCCGAGGAGAACAACTATGATGTCTATGATTGGGTGATGTTTATGATCAGTGATGACTGGAGTGGTGACTTCTCAGGGAAGTAAACCCGAGATGAAAGATTTCATATCATATTACCAGCCTCCCAATCCAAGTGTGCCAATAACATTAGCAGAAACCCTTTGGAAACACATAGAATTCAATTATTTTGGCTAAATTACCACATCCATGGCAAATTACAGGCTGTCTATTGGAAAATATCTCCTCTCAGTCCTGCCATTTTTGTTCTTCAGTTCTGTTTATGTTCCCAGCATTTTCCCCTCCTGGCAAAGGCCCAGTGTTTTTCGGGAAGGACTAAAGATAGGCTTTTGCACCACAGAACACTATTTAGTGGTTGGACAAGGTTGCAATTAAACAGTGTGGTCTTCAATTCCTCTGCAGACCTGTGATACCAAGAGTTCAGTGTGACTTACAATACTAGATCCAGATCTGAGCCTTGCCAGACCTAAGCAGTACAGAAAATCTGACTGCTGTTTGGAGAGGAGTGATAAGGGCTGTGTGGTTGCAGGCTATCAAAAGCTGCTTCTTGTCTGAAGTGTCTTCAAGGGGTTTGGAAAGGGGTAGAGAAATGTACTGACTTTAAACTCCTCATGAACAGAACTCATTTCTGCCCACTAATGCACAAGAAGGCTAGGGAGCAAAGTCTGAAAATGCCCAAATCTAAGTGAAGGTTGTACTTTGCTGAAAGCAGAGAGTCTCTGCCCAGAGGAACCAGCTTGGGTACCAAAAGCTGTGCAGATGTGTTGGCCCAGCAGACAGCAATCCTCTTCAGGGAGAAATCAGGTGGGTTCAAAACTCTCCAACCTTTCCAAACAGTGTAGAGAGACTAGAGTTGCAGCCAGGATTTTCCCCAAAAAATTTTAAGCAGATATTTAAGTGTCTGCACTTTTTCTTGTTACCCTTGCACATTGGAGATTTGATTTCCATGTTTCGTTCTGTAACCCCTTCATTCTTGATGGACAGAGGGAAGGCCAGTTAAAAACCCATGCTCACCATGATACACATCCCACAGCAAATGTTTCACAGCCCGGAGAAGTGAGTTGGGAGCTCACATTCATTTTTAGAAATCATTGGCTTTTCAAAGCAAAACAGGGACCTCTCAGAGTGTGTGCTGTCCCACTAACTGCATGTCTCTAGTGTCCGTACTGAGAGCTATCCAGTGCCTTGTAGGGAGGGGGTAAACATATGTCTCCCACTACTGCATTGTCTAATAATTTCCCAGCTTTTGATGTGTTTATCACATCAGCTCTCTGATATGGGATTAGAGGTGAGAAATTGAAGCACAAAGTCTCAGGTCAGGTTTTGAAAAGATTATGAATGTATAGACACCTTATATCCATTTTAAAAATCCAGTCCCACAAAAATGACCCAAGAAGGCCATGAGAGAGCAGGGAATTTTGCTCCCAAACTCCTCTCTAAATGCACAGCAATACTCCTGCCGTTATAGGCTTTTTCATCATTTTAATTTAGTCCCTTTGAGGCTCTAAGAGGAAATTATAGTTCTAGACTTACAAACATCTACAAAATCATATAAATATTTCTGAACCCAATGACACTCATAGTCAAATTAAATGGAGCTTTCTAATATTATAGCTAAAGTTTCCTTAGCACACATGTCACTATGGTATGTGTCTCTCACTGCATATGGAAAGGTCTGGAGAGGGAAAAAGAGAAGACAGTGAAAACCAGACAAATTAAACAAGAGCCACAGAATTATTTTGATAGTATTCAAGCTCAATTACATTACATAATGAGGGACTGCTCCATTTATTTCTTTTTATTTCACACAAGTGACTGGGGTTTTCCAAAATCCTATCTTGGATTCTCTATAAATCATCATAACTGTCTTTAACAACACTACCCCATGTAAAACAAGAAAAAAACCAAAAAACTAAATCAAAGCAAACAACAAAAAAACCTGAAGCAAAACACAAAAAATAATTGAACAAAGTTATTAAAAAGGCAAACTTTTTAATCCATAATCTGTGCAGGCTGTATTATTTCTTGACGGCCATGGGCTTGTCTGGAAGCACACAGAAGGGATGAATGAACCCCATAGAAAAGTTTCAGTTCAGTCAGTTCAGCTTTCAAAGCCAGGTGAAATCTGAAAAAGTTTCATTTACCTCAGGGAATTTCCGAAGAGAGAGATTCTCACCAAATACAGCAATTTTACATTAACCTTTAGGTCAGACAATGTTGCATTATTAGCATTATTTAATTAACAAAATTCGTGCTTTGAAACTTTAAATATTTGCAAATTCATCCCCTATAATGACTTTCATTCATTATTATTTATCTAGGGCTGGAGTCAGCCTGTAGCAGCTCTCATTTCCCGTGGCGGGAACAGCTGGGGGAGACAATCCAGTCACTCTCTTTAGGTGTTTAAATGGGAGCAGAGCTCCTCCAGAAATCTGGCTCCAATTACGAGCACTATATGCTTTGAAAATCTGACCCTCGTGTTCAGTGTCGGCGAGACATTTCACAAACAAGCCTGATGATAATGCATAATGCCCTCATGGCGTAGAAACAGCCCAGGCCTGGGGCTCTGCCAAGGCAGGGATCCTGGTGTAGGATCACACTTCTCCATGCCACCAGTGTGCCCAACAACACAGGCACAGCCTCAGGGAGCAGCCAACCAGAGATCCCCAGCTGACCATCAGATCTATGTCAATTCGCCAAGGAAAATGCTTTGTGGTGATTGTGTTGGGAGAAAACTGGGCGTTCACTTTCACTGTTTTTTGGGAGTTTTGAGTCAAAATATTTTGCTCAACTTTTAAGGAAATACTGATTTTTTTTCCCCAAAAATTCTTCTGCCATCTTTTGGGGTTGTTTTCAGTTTCATATTATCATTTTAAAAAACCACACTCAAATCATGTCATTTAACTTCAAGAATTTTTATTTTGTGTTTGTCGGTGACTGCTCCACCTTTGTCATCAGCCCTCTGGATGGCCTGAAGGAAAACACTTTACCTCTTTTCAGCTCCATTCTCTTGTTGGTTAAGGGAGAAAGTGATACTGACACGCTTTGTAAGTGCTTGGAGATTAAAATACTCACACTCCTGACAGATGGAGAGAGTTTATGGGTTTGTACACAGGAGCTAATAAAGCTTTCAGTACTGCACCCTGTACCAGCAACACCTGGGAAAATGCCCATTGATGTTTTTTAAAACAGTGTTTCTCATATCAATCCATCTACCTGCCAAGTCTTCATGACCATGAGGAAGTAATTGAAATGTGCATGACTGGTGTCTGTAAGTAGAGCAGCATCAGGGAATTAAGCTGAGTAATGACATCTCATAAATACTGTTCTAAACATCAAGCTCAAAAATCACCATTTTGCTATCCGTTCTCTCTGTCTCTTCCTCCTGTATCAGGGCTCCATGGCAAATCTGGAGATGAGTTTCATCCTCCTTCCTGGTATGAGTGTGACTGGGTTTTAGGGAGAACCAGAGAAGGGAGCAGAAGGCTTGGCTCATCACTGTGCCACAAGACAGGGGAGAAAGCAGTGCCAGGAAGAGGATGGTGAGTTTTGCATGGACTCACCAAGACAAATGACCATAAAATGTGGTGGCAAATACAGCTGATGTCTGGGTACACACACTTGCTCTGGAAAAGCCACACTTCTGTGCGTTTTAATAAAGGACTTCTAGATTTGGAATCCCTGAGGTAGAGCTGCTCTTGCTCCTGTCACTGCCAGAGCTTGCAGGGAAGCCTGCATTGATGTACAGCTATGTGCACTAGTCCTGCCTCAGGATGCCAGTGTGTGCACAGACTCTGGTGTGTGGGCTGTCCTTGCATCCATCCTTGCCATCCTGTCTCTGGGGTCCCCCAGTCTGCCTTAAGAGCCTGCAGTGCTAGCATTTGGCTAGAAAGTACAAGAAACCCTCTAGTGGACACTTAGAGGGAGCAGGTTTGGGCTCCAAAGTGTGAATATTTTTATTGCTTTTTGGATTTTATTAAAGTTTGACCTTGCAAAGACTTTCTTCTCCAGGGGGACACCTAAACCCTATTAGTATGGTTTTTTCTTGCTTTCAGCCACAGCTCAAGCCAATGCGCTGAGCTGGGCACAAATATCAGTCTCGCTGAGGTTGGAGGCTATGCCATGGGTTGTGAAGGCCAAGAATCATAGAATCATTAAGGTTGGAAAAGAACTCAGTCATCATCCAGTCCAACTATTAACTAAGCATCACCATCTTCACCACTAAACCATGTCCCCGGTTTTTTCTTGCTTTCAGCCACAGCTCAAGCCAATGCGCTGAGCTGGGCACAAATATCAGTCTCGCTGAGGTTGGAGGCTATGCCATGGGTTGTGAAGGCCAAGAATCATAGAATCATTAAGGTTGGAAAAGAACTCAGTCATCATCCAGTCCAACTATTAACTAAGCATCACCATCTTCACCACTAAACCATGTCCCCCAGCCCAGGCATTCACACACCTTTTAAACACTTCCAGGAATGGTGATTACACCACTTTCTTGGGAAGCCTGTTTCACCCTTTCAATGAAAAAAATTTTCCTAATATCCAGCCTGAACCTACCCTGGTGCAACTTGAGGCCATTTCTTATCAGTCACTACATGGGGGAAGAGACTGATCCCCACCTCACTCCAAACTCCTTTCAGGTAGTTGTAGAGAACGATAAGGTCTCCCCTGAGACTCCTTTTCTCCAGGCTAAACACTCCCAGCTCCCTTAGCTGCTCTTCATAAGACTTCCTCAGCTTCACTGTCCTTCTCGTACCCCATTCACACACCTTTTAAACACTTCCAGGAATGGTGATTACACCACTTTCTTGGGAAGCCTGTTTCACCCTTTCAATGAAAAAAATTTTCCTAATATCCAGCCTGAACCTACCCTGGTGCAACTTGAGGCCATTTCTTATCAGTCACTACATGGGGGAAGAGACTGATCCCCACCTCACTCCAAACTCCTTTCAGGTAGTTGTAGAGAACGATAAGGTCTCCCCTGAGACTCCTTTTCTCCAGGCTAAACACTCCCAGCTCCCTTAGCTGCTCTTCATAAGACTTCCTCAGCTTCACTGTCCTTCTCTGGACACACTCTAGTACCTCAACATCCTTCCTGTTGTGCAGGGCCCAAAACTGAATACAGGATTCAAGGCATAGTCTCAAGAGATTGCCCAGTGGCCAATATCTTAGTGGCAGTGCTGTGCTTGCAGAGGCCTCAGCTGCTCTATACTAACTGCAGACTAAATAGTGGATTTTTGGAGGTACTCAGGCATGTAACTACATAAGTACCTAAGATTTCCCCTCTGCATCCCTGCAAATCCAAATACCTTGGAGGCTTTCCTGAAGATCCTTTGGTAGTTTAAGCTCCTTTATAGCCTATTCAGTGTTAGGTAAGAGCCTTGCCAGGATCCCAGGGTAAAGCACCATCTCTCTCAGGCCAATGGTAAGAGCTGGATAGGATAAGGATTTTATCCCATGAAGATTGTAGGGCTGAAAAGTCCAGCTTTTTCTGGTCCTTTGAATTCCTGCATATTTTATTTTTGGCTGACCCAGTTATCCTTTACTGTGAGATACATATATCTTAGCTGCTGCTTCCTCAGCCTAAAACCCTCCTAGAAAAGCCATGACTATCAGGGTGCCTTCACACTGAGAGCAAATGCAAAGCCTGGATGGCTCTGTGACTGTGCCCTTCTCCAGAAGGGAGCTGCTAATGAGTGGCACCACAGCTTGGCCCTCTTATCTTGCAGAGGAGATGCTGCAAAGGGCCACTTTGCAGCACCAAAGACAGCCCACACACCAGAGTCTGTGCACACACTGGCTTCCTGAGGCAGGACTAGTGCACATAGCTGTACATCACACCAAAGGGGCTGAGGCATGCACAAAGATGCTCAGGTCAGTTTTAGCTTGGGCTACCTTGGTCTCTCAGACAGTTGCACATTCTCCTCATGGTGGGTACCCTCTTCCAGCACCAAACAAATAGCTGAAATGTTTTTTTGTTCTACTTGTCCATGATACACAATGAACAGTCCTTGAAGCAAAGAAATGACTGGTGGCACCCAGATAGGTGCATCTCTGGTAAAGCCTTGCAGGGCCCAGAGATGTTTGTAACAATGTGCTGGGTGTGCTGCTGGAGGCAGAAGAAGTTGAAGCAGAAGACAAGTGCAGATTTTCCACTTTTTGGTAACCTTCAATGCTCTTCTCTGTTCTGTGCCCACTCTAGCTCTGTTCACAGGTGCCAGACTAGCTCATCAAAGGGTCCTTGGCTTCAAGCTTTCCAGGGAGATGGAGCTGTGCCTTCTACTGTGCAGAACCTCATCTTCCTCATGCCCATTAAAACCAGATCCCCAAAACACAGCTGCGAGCACTTTCTTCGGATGACCACCCTTTCCCCTTACTGCCCATTGTTTGTACATCACCTGAACTCATTCTCAGGATTTGAGACACCCACACTCCTTTGGCTTAGAGAGTGCAAACATCCATTTTTCCATCTCTGGGGGCAATGCCTACCTCCCCTAGGCCATGTGGGGGGACAAGGGCTTATTTCAACTCTTCTGAATACAACTGGACCAGTGTGGGCTAAATATTTATACTGCATTGCAGTAGTGAATCAGACACAGTCCGGCAGCACATCTTTGTGCTCTATGGCTGGGACTCCTCTAGAGGAAGGAAAGGGTGTTTTAAAATCTTTGAGTTTGTTCCTGAATTTTATCCTATTCCTATTTAAAGCAAATACATATGCTAGTTGAAGTTGGTACAGCAGTCTGCTGCATCAGAGCAGACTTCAACAGGGGTTTCTTAGTTTTGCAGTGGTATTAAGGTGGTGAGTGAGCTGCCACGGCTCAGTGAGCACCTTAGAAAGGATACTTGTCAAGTATAAAATAATGTTAACAAATTAAAGCAATTAAATTTAGGATGTTGTATGTCAGAAACCAAAGAAAAATGCAGCTGCTGGAATCACATTGGAGTGCGTTTGTCACAGAATGTCAAGGGGAATCCCAACAGATAGAGGGATCTTTCACTGTGCACAGAAAATGAAACTTTCATGGTCATTGCAGGTTATAAATACAACCGTTGTTGACTTTCTTCCTGTGAAGGTTGTCTACTCCCCAACAAAATCTCAACAGTCCCAGAAAAAATTCACTCTCCCCATTGAGACTCCCCTTTCAGGCACAGTCATGTTCACTCCCAGCCTGGACTGCAGATCAGCAGTTAAAGTGCCTTTTGTACATCCCTCCAAAATAGTGTCTTCTTCTGTTGCAAACAACATCATTTAGCACTAGCTGGAGGAGCTGAATGGTCTCAAGTTAGGAAAACCAGATGTATTTGAATCATCTGTCAAAATCAGAGGCCAGCACTTGATCTATGGCAAGGTAATGAAAAGAGCCACTCATTCATTAATAGTGCTGAGCCATAGGAGCACTGCAAATCACGGAGTGGGATATTGTATGAATGTGTCAATGTTACTGATATCCAGGGGCCTGTTACTGAAACATGCACTGGTGAAAGGCTTCATGTGTGCACCCAGAAACAAGCCAATAAGTCTTGCTCCTTGCAGGAAAACAAAAACAAGATCTGAAAAGGCAGCAGTGTTAGAACAACAGTCTCCTATTACCCTTTTTGATATCACTGGAGCAAGACACTGGACTTGAGGGACCTTTTCTATTATTTTTCTAAACATTTTTTACAGACTGAACAGCCTACCTCCAAGGTCATGCCATCAAGAGGCCAAAGTGATGACTCAGATGCCATCAGTGAGTTTAACACCCTGTCCTGTGCTGCTGTTATTTACAGCTGGTTTTATAGCTGTGTTTTTGAGGCCCTAGATGAGGTAAAGCCTTGGGGCATGAAGTCTTATACAAACACACAGTGAGGACAGTTCTGGCCAAGGGCTTGCAGTCTGTAAAAGGGGGCTGCAAAGTGCATCTCATGTATGACTAGTGTCATGCAGAACATCTCCAGGAGGTACACAAATCATCTCTTTGCATCCTGGAGGAGATACTTCCTTGTGCAGCCCCACAATGACAAATGAGGGTGCCAGTGAGGGAATGTACCAAGGAAAATGCTTGAGGACATCAGCCAAGGTCTGCAGTTGGAGGCAAATTAGATGCTGTCTTGTGTTTGTGTCATGGTTTGTCTTGAGCTAGGGCATTTTCTGCTCCATCTAGTGATCTGAAATTTGATTTCTCTGGTCTGAATGCTATGACCAGCTGTGACAGAGGTGATGAAAGACATGCTCATGGTCACAGAAATCAGACAGGAATAAAGCCCAGACCTTGTCAGCCCCATCTAGATGCCAAGGCAAATAGTGCTGGAGGATGGATATGGCCACTAATAAAAAACATCTTCATGATATTCTTATAGGATTTGAATGCTGTCCTGGTGAAGGGATTAGAAAATGTACAGAATCAGATCTGCAGCTAGCACCCACCAGGAAAGCCAGCTTCTCCGTATTTATCTGTCAATATTTTACATCAGCCTATACCAGCTGAGGATTTGGCCCTCTATTCTTGGGAAGTGATTTGCAATGAAAGAATGTGCATACACTTAGGCAGCTTGCTCTTTTTTTATTTTAAGATTGTGATTTGTTCCAGATTGGTAATTAAATTTGGTTCTTTCAGTGACAGGAACTGCTCTGACAGCTGCAAATCATAATAATATGCATTTGTGTACATTTGTGCCTACGTGCTTGTGCATTTTTGTTGTTGTAGCTAAGAGTACAGTCAATGACTTATGTACATTATGCTGTATCTTGAAATTGTTCTTGCAAACAGTCAGTACTTTCATGGACAAGAGTTTTACTCTGCTAAAGGCACCTTCAGCTTCCTCCCAGAAAAAGAAACTGCCTCCAAATAGGAACATCTCCACTTAGAATGTTGGTCAGATCAGGCCCTGGTTTAGCCTAGGGGCTACAAACCCAGAATTAAATGGTTGTTTCTTTTTGAAGTGCTGCCTTCATGCTGCAGTGCATGCCCCACACTGCTCAGGGGGAGCTAGTTTCAGTGAACTGGACTATTCTGGGTGTAGGTTGAAGTCTGGGGAAGGCATGAAAAAGTTATTAAGAGCCAAGTAATGTAATCCACATCTTCCCAGGAGTGGCGGCAGATTGCTGAGTGAAAGCAAAAGAAATGCTCTAGGCAATGCATCCTGCTGGGGCAGTTTGTCCCAGCTGGCAGTACCAGCTAACTGGGATAGTGTTCTCAGTGGGAGAAAGGAAAAGGTTGGAAGTAGCTCCTGAGACGGGGCTTGTGTTAGCCCTGATGTGAAGACACACCTGAGAGAGCCCACTCGCCTTCTCAAACATGTGCTGCAAGGCTTGTGCTTGTGTATGAATGGTAATCACAAGTAGAAAAACCATCAAAATGTTGCTTTAGTTCTGGAAATTCAGCATAATTCAAAGCTGGTTTTATGATGCTGCCAGCCCCATTTCCATTGATAGAAATCAAGGTTTCCCAAAAACTGAACGGAGGAGTGATGGAGTGCCAGTTTTAGTCCTCCTAGGTGGTGGCACTGGTTGCTGAGTCTACATCTGGGCATGCAGCAGAGATTACCCACAGCTTCCCATTTGGCTCAGGACACTGAATGCAACATCCTTGAACCCCACATAACCCAATCTGCTCGTCTCTGATAGAGCCACATGATAAAATCCAGCTTCAGTGGGATTTATTTTCATCCCTCTAATGAAAGTGTTTTGACTCAGTTTGCAGCATGGTTTAGAGAGCAGGAAATTTAAAACCAAATCAGTGTGCTGTCAACTTGAATGCAGTGATTTGTTGTCAGCCCACCCAACTGGGATGCAGGCCGGTAAATGATGGAAAAGGCAGTTTGGAGGCTTCAGAAACATTTTCCTTACTATAGCAGTGATCCCATCTCAAAGAGCAGAGAGACATCTACAATATCTCTCCCTGACTGTGGGCGAAAGCCTCTCAAGCAATTCAGTAATCTCAAAAACTTGACTAAGATAGTACTACAGGCTCAAAAAGGGCAAGTAAATGCAGAGTTATGGTGAGAGAATTATCAGCTATGATTGCTTGAATAGGAAAACTGCAGCATTTACAATATGTATCAAAAAGATTGGTATTTTTTAAAACCTGTGTCATCTAATATGTTCATCAGACCTCCTTCCTCAGGCCCTACATGTTGCTCCTAAAGTGTTGACCTCAACAAGGCATAGAGTTGGGGGCATGGAGTTAAGTCATAGAGCTCAGTTCTGGCAGATGAAGGGGAATGTATAGGAGCAGGGTCTTCAAAGACACTTCTAGCATGAATTAGACATGGACATGGGTGCTGGTGCTGGACTGTTGGAAAGCTAATCTCAGCCTGCTTGATGAATAATTCTTCTCCTAACCTGGAAATTATTTTCTGAATATGTTCTGTTAGACCTGATGGAGCCCAGCTAGAGAAGAGAGGCAAGAATTCCCCTAACTTGCTTGGTCGCAAAGTGGGAGCACACAGCCCAAATCCTTCTCTGCATCTTTCAGAAGAGGGATTTGGATCTGAATCTGAAACTGTGGGAAGCACCAGGCTGTTACGTGTAAAGCAAGGGATGAGAACACCTGGTATGGAGCACATTCTCCTGCTTCTGCTGGGGTGAGAAACGTTATATTCAGGGCCCCTTACACTAGGGTCTGCTGCTGTGGATTTCAGCCCCTGTCAGGTATCTCCCTCCAGTCCGGAATTAAGCACTTTGACTCCCTGAGAAGTACAGCAGTGGCATCACACCATGACCACCAGCACATATTATGGCTGGCCCAGGCAGCTCCCTGCCCAGCAGAATTGCACCATGGCCCTTGTTTTAAGATGTCCATGGCTCTGACTACCATATGGTTTTTTCTGGGGCAAACCTATCCTTTGGTTCATTATGGGCAGGGGGAAAGGTGGTATGAGCATACCTTACTCACCTATGCCTTCCCCCATCTCTCAGTCAATTGTCATTGATGGTTAATGTGAAATGGCTTTTAAAATCCTGCTTCTCCCTGTCAAAGCATCAGTTAAATTTGGATGGAGTTTAGGAACCTAACAGGAGCGCTGGTTTTAATTTTAGGAGAGAAAAAACAACCATCCTAAGCTTGAATTTGTTTTCCGACTTCCAAGACAGCAACCACATCCTCCCTGTTTTACTGCTTCTCTCCTTATCTGACAGACAGGGTCATGCCGCAGGGATAAAACAATATATATTCAATGCAGAGGTCTCACATGCTTATGGGGAACTGTTACATCCCTGGCTTACTCAATGTGATTTTGAAAAAACTTTTTTTTTTTAGAGTTTCTTTGATGGCTGGTATTGGGGTTGGGTCCCTTGCTTCTTCAGAGAAAAGTGACCTTTAAGTCTCCAGTTTTGAAAGCCTTTCCAAACCATGGAGCCCCGAGTGCCAAAATCTTTTCACATTCAAATCTCTTTCAAGCAGAACAGGGAGAGGAAGACCAGAGTTAGTGCACTCAAATGACCTCATTTGCCACATCAGAGCACAGATCATTTATTCTATAAAGAGCATCAGTATGTGTGCAGTATCCAGGATGTCGCTAGCCAGTTTTTTCAATATTACTAGTAACAAGTCAGCTTTTATATAGTATGGTTTGGCTGGGAACAAATATATAAATTCTGCAACATGCAAAATTTTGAGGTTCTGATCAGCAAAGCCAGTTTAGCACATATGTGAGTTGAAGTACACAATTACGGAGAGCATCAAAACTTTCCACTAAAGATGTTTTCCAGTGGAAAATTAGCTGTCAGGAATTTCAGGGTGAGAGGTCATTTTTTTTCTTTTTCAAAATAAATTTATTTGTGAAAGTTCTGCTTTTTGAGGAAAATGCCAAGTATTCCTTCACAACTCAAATGCTTACTTTGAAAATAAAATGCTTAGATTCAGCTTGCTTTCCACAGCAAATGGTGGGGGTTTCAGATGCTTTTATATTCCCATTTTCTTTTATGGACTTGGCCAAATTTTATCTCCCAGAACACAACTGGTTTCTCATATCATGAGAGAAGGCTGTGGTGTATCATAGGAAAGAGAATCTGAGCAAGTGTGGTCAACTGAGGCAAATATAAGTATAAGGCACTTAAATGGCAATTCCTGCAGGGCACCACATTAGCATTTCTAACTTAAAAAGAAAAGGAAAAAAAAGATAAAACCCACCAGCTTTCAACAGCACAAAAATCTGCCCTTTTTTGAGAAAAGCTTAAACTTTTATGTGGAAAATACTAATGAAAACAGCACTGCTTTCATTTTTGTTAAAACTCCCAAGGGAAAGAAGAAAACGTTTCTGAAACATTTCTGGAGAAGCAACTTAAAAAGAAAGTCAAATTGTGACAAAGAAAAGGGGGGATTTTCTGGGTAAGTCAAATTAATTTTCAAATTATGTGTCAAGCAGTGGCTTTGCCTCACAAAGTCCTGCTAGCAGAAGTACCTCACGAGAAATAGGCACTTTTCTAATCCCTGAATTTTGCAAGTTCATTGCCAAGAGCATCAGACTAATGGAGGAAGGCTTAACTGTATATGAGAGCAGCAATTCCTCATAAAATAATGCATGATGTGCTTCAGGACCATCAATGCTCAAGGCTCAGACACTGCAGGACTATTAAATACAGACATGTGCTAGCTTATAGTTGCAAATAATAGGGCACACTATGAATAGTTTGATAAAATAAAATAAATCTGAGTGTTGATAGGGCTGTACTATGGGAGCTATCACAGCAAGAGATGTCTCACATGCAGTTAAACACTGCTCAGTCCTGACCAGGATGCTATAACACATCTCCCAGGACTTGTACCCTACATGTCAGGCCATGGAAAGGCAGGATGTGGCTGAGAAACCTGGAGGAAGGATTTGTTTGGATTTTTCCCCATTATTTAAGGCTTAACTCAGCCCTTACTCACATGCATTGCTCTGCTAAGCATTCACCAACATAGGCCATTTCAGTGCAGAGCTCTGAAAATATTTGACTCACCCCATGCTGTCCTGAAACACATAACTAAGGGTAGTTAATGCCATCACCTTTTGCCTGCAGCTTTCCAGAGAGTTCTGTGGGATCACCCTGTATCGGTGATCTCTGTACACAGGAGAACTCATGGTTCACATGGGAACCAAAGTACAACAGCAGAACTAATGGCAGTGCCTTATATGGATGCTTGAAAGCTAAAGGCTGTGTCTGACCATAAGTCTCTGCTTTTCTTGATCAAGAGAAACCCCAACACAATACAATAAGAAATACAAGCTAAAGTATCAGCATCTGCTCGTGTTTCAGGAGAGGGAGAGGAAACAGGTATGGATGGAGAGGCCTTTCCTGGAGAGCTGCATTTATGGGTCTACACTGGCCTGAGCACTGGCAGGATCAGTCCTGTTTCAGCAGCCCATCACATTGCCCTGTTGTCTCTGAGGAAGGGGCAGTGAAGATGGCAAACGTTTCAGTCAGGAACAGGTGAAATCCTGTCTGCCCCTCAGTCTTAATATAGAGTTTCCACTGTGTTTGAGAACTTATGATGATTTGTCCCAGTTTCTACCGACTCTGTGGCTCAGGACTTAGCAAATGAAGACAATAGAAAATTATGCACCAAGGTCTGGGCTTGTACAGCCAGCAAGTTGGGTGCAGGTTGCTTTAGGGGAAGAAAGTACTGCTGGAAAAAGTTTACCTTTAATGTAGGAACATCTTACTCCTAGGACATGCTTGCACGTCTCATGGGTATACATGCTTCAAGGTGCTCAACAGTGCCCACTGAGTTACCCAGGCTGGTGGGCCACCAGTATGTCTGATATTAAGTCAAAAGAACATGACTTGGCACTGTCTAAGTACATAATGCAGCATTTTGCTTTTCCATTTTTTATGTTTCAGTCTGGGGGGGGAAAAACTTCTCTAGTGGCTATCAAAATTTGGATCCTGCTGCCCCATAAGCAGATGCACTGCACAGTTTCCAGCTCTTCTGCAGGGAGCAGATTTACAGCAAAAGGCTGAGTTTTCCAGAATAACTATTTATCTCGAGCAATGCTATACTGTTCTCTCTTCTGAAAGTCTAGGACACCTTATCTAACCCAAACCCTCACTGCATGGGGACACAGGAGACAATGCTGCCCTTTACTGATTGCATTTTACCATGCTGTACACTCTCTCTGACAGAGGTGGTGTCTTAATCTCTGCACCTCTTTCTACTGAAACTGTTGTGCTGGCACAAAACAATTCAATCACATAGTGAAACACAGATGTGCGTAACACAGTTGTGATGGGAACAGCAGATATAACCCTTCAGAGTGCTGACTGCCTTGTTCCTCCCTTGGAGATTGCTGGGATATGTGAAAACAAAAATAAAAAGAATACAGAATGCCACAGGGCCAGAACTACCCCACACTTCATTCCCATGGTGTACAATGTACCAAACAACCAGATATTTCAAAGCACAGCCATAAAATAAAAGCCCTCATCAGCTTTGCTGGCACGGAACACAGTGTTTTCCAGGTATCGCTGATAGCTGGCTGACATTCTAGCTCTCTGTGCTTCTGAGAGAGGAAACACTGGACTCTTTTCTTTTCATTGGAACTGCTGAAAGTTTGTTTTGTTGTTGTTATCACTTTCTGCTAGGTGTTGAGCAAAAGGACACAGAGGGACTCCTAGAGAGAAGTGAGTATGCCAAATACCTTCCTCCCCTTCAGCTTTGGTCCAAATTGAGCAGGGGGTGAGTGGAGCTGGGTGGGTAGAGGCTAGGGAGGTCATTAAACTCACTGGGAGCAGTCATCTCCCAGGGCCACAGGGCTCCATGCCCCCTTCTGCATCCATTTCACAGGGACCACAGGGCTCATGAACCATGCTCCTCACCCACCTTTCCAAATGATGGGTGGGAGATAGCAACCTTAGGGCTGGAGTTGGTGACCTTTCTTCCACTCTGTTATTCCCTCCCTGTCCATAGGCTTCTTGCTGCAGGAGTGGTGCATTCCCAGGGGAGCCATGGAAAGTGCAGGGGGGGAGGACTTTGGGGCAGGAATAGGTGAAAAGTTAATCATCCTCTAGGAGGTTGACACCATCCTGGCCTTCAGTAGCAGGACAGTCCTCTCCCATGCACCTTTGCTGCAGGATAAAGTACTTAGGGGTAAGTATTTTTAAGTGTGTATTCTCAACACTATTTGACTGCCAACATCTGCAAAACAGGAGCAAGTGTAAAAAATCAGGTTCCTCTGTAATACATCTAATTCAGGTGACAAGCAGGATTATCCTCTAAAGCTTTTGGAGAAGTTCTTTCTTTCCTTCTTTGACTATATAGGGAGACTACATCCACAGCTTTCCCCTCATCCACCAGGTGCATCACCTGATCAGAAAAGGAGATCAGGTTGGTCAGACAGGACCTGCCCTTCCTAAACCCATGCTGGCTGGGTCTGATCCCTTGTCCATCCTGTAGGTGCTGTGTGATCACACTTAGGATGATCTGTTCCATGACTTTGCAGACACTGAGCTCAGGCTGACAGGTCTGTAATTTCCTGGGTCCTCCTTGCAACCCTTCTTGTGGATTGGTGTGACATTCACCAACTTCCAACCATCTGGGACCTCCCCAGTGAGCCAGGACTGTCGGTAAATGATGGAGAGAGGCTTGGAGAACTCTTCCACCAGCTCCCTCATCACTCTGGGATGGATCCCATCCGGTCCCATAGACTTGTGAGGATCCAAGCAGCTAAGTAGATCTCTAACCATTTCCTCTCAAATTTCAGGAGGGCTATTTGGCTTCCTATCTCTGTCTATAAGCTCAAGAGTCCAGTTGTCCTGATGAGACCCTGCAAAGTTCATAGCACTTGATCATGTACCCAGAGATGAGTGAATCCTTACAGGTTTTGCTAGATTAAAGCCCTGGCATTGGGAGCAGACAGCTACAAATCTGAGATGCTCTCAGGAAAAAAGCTTCCTCTCTTACTCTCTCCCAGGGAACGTAGTTTCAGAAGAAAAAGTGGTCTTTTACTCAATTCTTGTATCCATCTTCTGTCTCAGCCTCACCTGGGTCCATTGTCAGAGGTGCACAACTGTTGCTGAGAGGCACACAGACATCTTGACTGACAAGGAAACCTGGCAGATGAATGCGGGTGTAGGGAGAAGGAAGGGAATAAAAGCACAGAACAAATTAACATTTGGGCACATAAACATAATATTTAAGAAAAAATAGTTTACTTCCACAGACAGAAGATTCACTTTTGCTTCTGGAATTAATTTTAATGCAATGTGTGTTCACTTCTTTATTTAGCACCACAACAGTTAGCAGCCTGGTGATAAAAATCCTCAGTGTAATCCTGGGTTTTGATTTGCACAAGCTTCTTTATTGATATTTTTCTCAGAATCAGCATGATATGGTAAAGAGTACTAAATGCAATCTTTTTCTTTTTTTTTTTTATTTAAAAAGGAGATGTCTCTCAGGCCAAAATTATTTACAGAGTGAGGAGATAATAGTGAGCTTTAGGGATCACTTTATACTATCAAGGACAAAACAAGGAGAGTCTGAATAGAGTCCAGGCATACAATTAAGACTGCAAAAAAATATATTGTCTCTGTACTCTGGAAGGTCCCAGTTCAGCAAAGTACTGCAGTATGAGCTGTATTTTCAGAAACAATTTCAGTGTTTCAAGTCTGGCATAAACCTCAGTGTCCTGATGAATGGATTTTCCATGGAGGTTGGATGGTCTTTGCTAAGATCCTTTAGTTCAGATTTTCATAGTGTTTGTTTCTGTGGTTCACAAGAATAGCACACAAACATGCACACACAAAAACACAGGGAGACACCAGATTAAATTCTCAGACCTGTTTTATATGGGGGATCAGTTCACCACCTTCTGGTGGTGCTTTCCTCTCTCCACCCATTCCAAGGGAAGCTCAGGTTGGGTTTCTTTCTTTTTTTTAGTAGCAAACAATAGAAACAAAACAGACCACCATGACCTATTGGAAATCTTGCAATATCTCCTGTTCCCTCAGCTCCTAGGTGGGAGTTCCCATTAGGGCTGGATTAGGCTAAATCAGATTATGCACCACAGACAATGGTGTCTGCAAGCTGCAGATAAAAGGTGTCACGGCAAATCTCTCCTCAAACCCACTAATATTGTCCTCCAACAGGACTGTGAAACTAATGTCCTAAATTAATGCTCTTTTTGTGGGCAGGCTGTGGTGTAACAGATCAGATGCAGGCTGTGCATATTTTGAGTTAATTGAAATAAATATTCATCAATACACTTATATCTGTCTCAGGGGAAAACGAAGGGCAAGTACCAGCTATACCAAACAGCATCTTTCTCTGGCTTCTTTACCTCTATTCCTTTATTTCATTTATTCTACCTTCTGATGGCAGCTGACAGAGCAAACACACATTTTTGTAAAAGTACTTAATTTGGTCAGCACCCACCAAGACTAACCTCAGACTTTCATGTCTTATCAGAGACACTGCCAGCACCAGGGGAGGTTTAGATTGGCTATTAGGAAAAATTTCTTCACTGAAAGAGTGGTCAGGCATCGGAACAGGCTGTCCAGGGAAGTGGCAGAATGACCATCTCTAGATGTGTTAAAAAATGTGTAGATGTGGAATTTGGTGGCATGGTTTAGTGATGGTTTTAGCACTGCTGGGTTAATGGTTGGATTCAATGACCATAAGTCTTTTCCAACCTTGACAATTCTATGAATTTATGATTATAGTGCCTGGACATGCAGTTACAAACCAGCAGGAGCAATGCAGGAGAAGCATTTCAAGCCCCTTCTGTGAAGGGCTCTGTAGTGCTTGGTGACGTGGTAGCAGTTTGAAACACCCATAAGTGAAGAGATATTCCATGTGCGTGTGTGTGTGAGTGTGTGCATGTGTGCACTGTGTGCATGACATCTTTCTGAAGTTCCTCAGATAACTGCAGAAATCATGAAGCTTTGCAGACCTTGCTGAATTTAAGCTTCTAATTTTTTTCCCCCTTAAAGCATAGCTTTTGGTTTAGTAATTTACAGTTTCAAGTTGAGATAGCCATGAACTATCTGGGCTGTTTTTTATGACTAAAGACATTTATATACATTTCTCCACTTTAAATCTTCTTCCACCTAAAAAATGATGCAGGCATGGGCTACTAGATTAGACAGTTGAAAAGTGTGGACTTTAGCAGTGTCTTGAATAGAAAATCCCACTTGATTTAAATGCTTACAGTTGCCTAGTCATAACTGTTAGCATAAGAGCAGTTACTTCAGACTAACCCTCTCTTTAAAAGAAGATGCCCTTATTAAGGCATTTGGAAGCCAGTGCAGTCTTTTCTGTCCTCTCTCAGATTTTACACGGCTGAATCCTGACCTACATTACGTCACCCAACCTTGAATTTGATGTAGACCAGGGTGAAAGCTGGTTTATCGCCTTTCTTATAAACAAGGAAGGCCCGAGAGCATTTTCCTCCCTCAAACCTGGGCTGATGTCACTGCATTGTGTGTGTATTACTCATGTCAGAGACTTCTGCAAAGAAACCTGATGCCCAAGAAAGCTGCAGGACAAAATATACCAGCCACTGAATCCATCCTTTTGCTAGAGGGTGCTAACAAATGGAAAGACCATTATCATTATCAAGACCACAATGAAATCAATATTCAGTAGAAAATTTCTCCTCCCTCTTCTTGTATGCTTATGTTATTTAAAAAAAAGAGATCAACACAATCTTTTTCAGCAGTGCAACTTCATATATTCCAGACCAAATGGGATTCACATACAATATACTTTTATTAACAGACACCAGAATTTAGTTGTCTCTGCAACAATGATGAGATACAACTAACCCTTCAGTGGAAAAACAACTGTGAACAAAAATTCTGAAGTAATCTGGCAAAGTTTTCTCCACTCTTTCTGAGATGGGAGCAGGTAAATACACCATAGAGGAGAAAAGGGCATGATCTTGCAAAGCTCCTGTTTTCCTGGAGATGTCCATACTCAAAATGCCAATGGATGGCATGTCTCCAGTAATGGTTGAGAAGGTATTTATCACAGTTACTGCTCACAATACATAGCCAGAGCCAGTGGGACTTAGCAAGATGTACAGGACAGGCTGGCTAAGCTGCTTCTGCTCTCAGTGTTCAATGACTTTTCTAGCAATTCACGGCAAATGCTTTGGGCATCACTGAGAGGACACCATGGCAATGTCCACGCTGAGGAACTATCTGACCTATTGACTTCTCCCACAGGATATAGCTGGAGGCTTGCAGGAGCAGTGTGGAAAACTCAATGTGGAGAAACTTCCATTCTCTCTTAGGTAGTCAGAACAGCACCCTCTTTACTCAGAGGGTGGTGAAGCACCAGAACAGATTGCCCAGAGAAGTTGTGGGTGCTCCATCCCTGGAAGTGTTCAAGGCCAGACTGGATGGAGTTTGGAGCAACCTGGTCTTGTAGAAGGTGTCCCTGGCCATGACAGAGGGGTTGGAACTTGATGATCTTTAAGATCCCTTCGATGATCTTTAAGATCCCTTCCAACCCAAATCATTCTGTGATTCTAAGGGTATGGACTAAACCCAAAATATAACAGAATAAAAACATTTATGTCCCAGTCTAGCAAAATTACATTTCTAATTACTTTTGTGAAGAAGGTGTCCCAGTAATATCAGCTGTACCTCAATCCTTGCAGACTGTGATGGTGGGGACTCTGCCCTGCCACCAGTATAGCATGGGGCAGAGGCAAAGGGACCTCATCCGAAGAGCAAAATAAGGGCTACTGCCAGCTGAGTGCCTCCTCTCTCCAGGCTGGTGCTGAACCTTTCAAGTTCCTCTAAACAGCCTCATCACCTACTATCCCTGACCCAAGAGGTCCTTCCAGTTCAGACATTCCCAATACAGGAGTCCCCTGTACATTAGTGCAAAATACTGCACTTTGGCAAACAGAACATCACATTTTTTTCATTATTCACTCTGAAAAATGCTCTTTGGCAAGGGTGTCCTCTTTATTTCTGTGAAATCCAACTGAAGAAACAGAAGATAAATGAGTATGTCTAATACGGCAGCACAGTTTAGAAATAAGGTCCAGTCTACCCTCTGATGCAAGAGTGCACCATTTTTAAACCTTGGCTAGGAATGCTATATTGTCAAATACACATATACAGAGGCCAGTAAAGTTCAGTCTGATTTTTTTTTTTCTCTCTTCTCTAGGCACTATTTAGATTGGTCCTTGAAAAAAATTTACTGCTTTATACTCAAATTATATTTATATTTGAGCATAGAATTCCAGCATGGGCAAGGGAGGAGAGTGCATTTTCTTCATTGCCAGTCATCAATGGTTTTTAGAAATGCTTATTTCTCAGAAAATTTCCACAGACTTTCCATTGTGATCAAGGGACACTTATCTTAAACCACTTAGGAATTGACATGATTGCACAGTAGGTCACTCTGACCACATAAGAATATTTAGTCAGGAAGAATGAGGGGGAGGATTATGACTTGTCTTTGGTACTCCTGACATGCTGGCCCCAAGAGCAGTGACTGTATAATCTGTCCTTCAGAGTATTTACATTCCTGAAAATAAAGGCAGTTTAAGATGCGTTTTAAGCAATTTGTTGGAATCTAGTAAAAGGAAAATCTTTTAACGGATCTTCTGCAGTGATTCCTATTTATTTTATCTTCCATTTTATTATTTTTCAGAATTGTGAATGTTGATGTTGAGACAGAAACAGGACTTTATTGGGACTGTCAGTGGTTCAAAGATGAAAAGGCCTCAAGAGGCTTTTTGTTATCAAATTCCACTTACCCTCCCTGTTTTAACTTTCATCACAGCTGAAGGGATGGTGCCAAAATCTGACTTCACTTCGGAAAGTGCCAGGAGACGCCACTGGGGTTGCAACAGAAGAAAGAAAGTGGTAAGTAGACAAAACTCAATGCCGACTGTGGCCTGGGAGAAGGAGAAATGGCTGAAGGAGAAAGAAAGTGGCTTAATGTTGCTTCCCAAACCTTCCCTGAAGTTGCTGGGCAGGTGGGGGAGATGAGGCCAGACCCGCACTTTCCAACAAGTGCTTTTCAGACAGTTTTCCTGACAAATGGGGGAAAGGAAGAGTTCACACCAAATGACTGCAGAATCTTTCCTCTGTTTCCTGCCAGTTCCCTCCTCTTCTCTAAAGCAGAAGAAAATCCAGCCCAACGGCAGCTGAGCAGGTAGCATGCTGCTGCTTCCCTGAGCAACTCAGAGATGGACAAACCAGATCTTCCTTCGACTCAGTTTCAGTGCAGTGTCTCTCCACTTATTATGTGCTGCTGTTTGAAGAACTAGCTTTCAGGGTCAGAGGCCACTCTGCCACATATTCGACAAGTGTGTAGAGCAATGAGAACAGCCAAATCTATATTTGCTTGTAACCACAGCAATGATGCTAATAATAATATCTGCATTACCATTTTATAAGACATCTCCAGGACCAACAAGAAGGTTTTGTTGCCTACTGTCCTGGCACCAATAGGTGACCCTTCAGAGAGTCTGGTTTTCTGGGCATAGATGATCACCATTCCCTCAAGTTCAGTCTCTTCTTGCTCTTCACTTAGGTTTCAAACAAGATGGAATATCCCAGATTACATATAATTTTAGTAAATCATTCCTTATTATGTTCATTCCTCAGTTTTTCCTGATTGTGCAATGGAAATAAGACCGCTTACTACACCATAATTTCTCAAAGTACTTTTAGTGATTCCAGCAAAGGCCATTTGTGAGCAAAACATTATTAATATTGTGAAATGATGAATAATCAGCATGTGCCAGCTGTTGCCACATAAACTTGTGTCCTTAGGCCCCTTTATGCTTGACGGGTCTGTCAAGTTAAAGGTGAGGTGACTTCAGAGAGTAATAGCTATTGGATAATCCATAGGTGAAGACTTACTTAGTAAAAAGAGAGACATTTTAGACTAATCCACTAGCAGAAGATTCTGGAAATTGGGAATAACAATGTCCACACTTGGAGTTACTGAGTGATAGTTACTTCAGGAACAGCTACAGCTTCAGGGCTATTCTGGAACAGCTCCTTGTCTACAGCAGGGGGAAGCCCCTGATTAATGTAAGACACCACAGCACAGAGCATCCTGAAAACAGCTATCTTGCAGGCACCCAGCCAGTAGTGAACATTGTGCTCCATTTCAAGGAAAATAAAATTATTCTTTTTTTTCTATTGAAAAAATCATGAGCAATTTTGCAAGAGATTTTCTGCTTCTATTTTGAATTCTGCAAGAGTGGAGATAGAACAAATTTGCAGCTCACTTGGTGTCCTTCTTCAGAGGTAGCCAGGAGCAGAGACCAAGATAAGGAGCCTCAGGTAGACAAGCACATCACATCTTGTGGCACTTGCCTGAAGTTCCTTCTGGCCACAGCTCAAGGATCTCCTGCTCTCCTGGAGACAACTATTTTACATCTTTATGTTTACAATCTCTTGAAGGAATTGTCCTTCAAAACTCTGTCCAAACACTTTTGAGTAAGTTTATACTTTTGGCGTAAAACCTCATGGTGGGGAGAACCACGTTTGTGTCATCACTTTAGTTGATGCCCACTGGTTTGTAGGTGTTGGAAACTGGGTAAAAATGTCCAGTTCTCTCCTCATACCACTCAGGTAGACAAGATCTTTCTCATTACATTCACTGTGAAGTGGATCATGCTCTAAAAGCTGATCATAGATATCTTCAGGCCCTGGAGGAAAACCTGCACCTTGCTTCCTCATGTTTTCATGTTTCAGAACTCAGTTGGAAACAGAACCAGTTCTCTGACCTAGGCTTACTTGTAATCACCGGTAATCTTTTTTTGCACTTTAAAGCAAGCTCGTACCTGATAATAGCACTTTTCCCACTCAGTGCATGGAATTAGCCATACAATTTGTCAAGGAACACAAATAATAGTAAGACATATTTTGCATTTAAAATGGGTTTATATTCTGTGCTTTCCTTCTGCTCCCTGCTGCAAAATTCACGTGCTACTTCGTATTTCAGTACCTGACAGACTGGGCTGGCTTAAGGCAGCACCCAGAGAGAGACAAACATCTTTTGTTTGGTTCTTATCTTCTTTGCTCTTGCCCTCTCTCCACCCCTCTCGCTTGCTTGAGATAAGTTCACAGCTAATCATGAGAGATGTCAGATAAACTTACTGTGAATTGAAATCCTGCAAGGCTGAAAGGAGCACTGTTGTTCCTTTCTCAAGCAGGTATTGTATTTATACAGTCAAGCGAACAGGCGATGCAAAAAAGATAATTCCCTCAAAACTTGGCCAGTAAACTCTCCAGAGAAAGATAAATGATATTTAAATATTTTTTGTCTCTTGATGTAGAGCCAGCAACATGCCCCTGGTGCAAAGCAGCTATTATAATCTGGTTCCCTGCCCTTGCAAATACTTTGGATTTTGGTCTGAAGCATCCAAGCATCCCTAGTGCTCCAGCTGTATACTATACAGCCTTTGAGAGCAGCCTGCAGGATGGAGATGGCCATCCTGACAGATCTGTGCTGTTTTCAATATGGGCTGGTCTCAAAGTTACCCAGTGCTTATACATGACTTGTCTTAAATAAAAGTGAACCCAACTTTAACTGAGAGGTAGCAACCTATATCTACAGGAACACAAAACAGTTAAAGGGATGCTGCTAATGTTTCACTCATTGATGCCTCTATAAACAGTCCCCCTCCACTGAATTTTGATATTATTGTTTGGGTTACAGCAGTGATCTCTGGTTAATTAGTAATATGTGTGTTTCTCCTCCACCTGTTTGTTCAGTTTGTCTGAACAATGAGGAATTATTTAAATTGGAGACAACAAGATGAAAGACAGCCCTGCTTTCATGGGAACTCGTGGGTATTCCAGCTGTGATTTTGTGTTCGTAATGAATAGTGACAGGGTGTTATTACACCTAAGCGCTCCCTGTACCAGCCACTGCACACAGAAACACAGCACAAGGGCTGTGACTCAGACCTGCATGATCAACAAGCACAACTGCGTGGGAAAAGCAGAAATGCTGGGGGAAAGGTAAAACTCAAATCAGATTTGCTGGCATTTGCTCCAGCTTTGCTGCACTAAATCGTACCAGTGCAATTCCCAGCTCCATGGCTTTGCATGTTGCCTTGTCATTTCTTCATGGCCCTGTCTGCTTTTCAGCAGCCACTTTACAATGCCAAATCCCTGCAAGCCTTATTAGAGTCAAAGCAGGTTCTTCCAACATAAAATGATGCCAAGTCTCTGCTCAGCTACAGGCAAGGATTCAGACCCTTATTGATTTTAAACTGTCCTTATCTTAGTACTTCTCCAAGTGTTGGAAAAAGCTGCAGGCTGTTTTTCTCTGAGACTAGATGGAGATTCCACCCGGCCAAATACCGTCCCCAGCCTGCATTACAAAGCTTTCCTGAGATCAAAGCAAACAGCAGGACTGAAAATATAAATATGGTCATATTAAGCAATGTGAGGAAAGACTGCTGAGATCAAATCTAGTCCTGTAGTGAGCACAAAGCCCTCCCCATTCAGGGGCCATGGGATTTCACACAGGTACTCTGCTCCCTGCCAGCTGCTGCTCCATGTCTCCAACACAGCTGGAGCTGAAGTCACCCGGCGAGCAGAGGCTGCATGGGCCAAGCACAGCATCTTCCTTTGGAGCTACTCCATGATGCTCTGAAAGCAGCAATTTCAACTTGTACTAGCCATCCATAATAACCACTGCCCAGGAGCATCCTGGAGTTACCATGCTACATCACTTTATTTAGGATGCTGTCCCACAGCCAAGTGACAGAGGAGGGTAGAAAAGTGAGGTCTAATTTTCATCCAGCTGGAATATCACCTCTCACTGCACAGACGTACTATTCCCAGTTGACACAGTGTGATGAGATGA
Organism: Acanthisitta chloris; assembly: GCF_000695815.1. Taxonomy (NCBI): domain Eukaryota; kingdom Metazoa; phylum Chordata; class Aves; order Passeriformes; family Acanthisittidae; genus Acanthisitta; species Acanthisitta chloris. The sequence continues at coordinate 244,295 of NW_008669666.1, forward strand.
GGACCCTGGGATAAAATACTTGGATTGAGTTGGAATATAGCCAGTTAATAATTACTTACAAATTATCTTTAGCAGTCGGTTCCTGAGAGGAGCTCTGCAAGGAGGCTCTTGGCACCCTTGGGGAGCAGATCCCTTCTTTGTCCTTCAGTGTAAGCCCCCTGACTGAGGCTAGCCTCAATCTGCCCCTAGATCTCAATGCCAACATGTTTCCCATCAAGAATTACTCATTAAAGGCTTGTCCTTTCTCTTTCTGACCACACTCGAGACACAAAGCTAATGGACAGAGAAAGATCCTATTTATAACACATAGTATCATATGGTTAATTTAAAAAAGGCTTTTGTCAGCAAAAGCAGTAATTTTTTCAAGATGCTCACAGAGGGCCCATGAGCAAATAGCCCCGAAAATTACAGGCCTATAAACCTCACTTTGACTCAAGTAACTTGACAATGTTCACTGCAGAACTATTTGGGGATGGCTATTTAAACACAGTGAGCAGTTCATTATCATTTGTGCTTTCCTGCTAAGCTTTCACTCTTTTGTTAAACCCACTTCAGTCCCGGATTGAGACATTCACAAACCTGCCAGGTCACTCCTGCTTATCTTTCCCATGACACCCCCTGTCTCCCAACGAGCCGAGGGCCATGTCAGTGCATTTCCACATAAAGCAATTCTTCTGGCTGAGCGGAGGCATTTCCCCCGCGCCTCCTTTCGGGGCTGGTCTCCCGGTTTCAGAGCAGACAGTATGACAGATGCGGGGTGCATTTCCCAAGCAGAAAAGAGATGGAGGCTGCGGGATGAATGTTAAATGTACCATACGCCCAACATAAAAACAGACCAAACATGCTTACGAGATTTATACTAACGCTTACTTTCTCCACTGGTCAAAGGTTCAGGCACTTATAATAGTTTCCCAAGGCACGTTGACTGTGACAGATTTTAAAGAAGAGACTCCTGAAGGAGTTCAAGGCATAAATTGAATTACAGTATGCTTGGCCTGTGGTTGCTAGGGAGATCCCAGAGCCGAGGAGAAAGTTCCTGGTGATTTTTCACTGTTGTTTGAAGGCTGTGAAATTAAGGCTTTGTACGGTGCTCACCGAGACAAGGCTGTGGTTGGCGTTCACCATTGACATCAAGCTGGATTGGCCCAGAGGGGGCAAATTTTTATGAAACAGATATGACAAAGCAGCATTTTGATCAAGTCATCGCTCTCTTTTTAAAAGAGCCACTTTTGCTTTTATTCACACTGAGTGATGGACATTCCTATTTAAACACTTTCAGCTGCAGAGGCCTGAACCTCAGCCCAGGAGTCCAGGCTGCCCTGAGCTCTGGAAAGTGTAGGGAGTGGGATCAGGGCTTCACAGCTAATCCCTTTACCTCTGGCATGGGTGGAAGCAAATTCCCAGCATTGAACCCACCAAACTTTAAGAGAATTCATGTCTGGGGCTGTGTTTTGCAGCCAGACTCTGATTTCAGCTCATTGCAGAAATCAGCCCTTTGGGGTTTTGCAGACAGAGGGTAGCACTCTAAGAGAATAAGTATTTTTCTAAGGCAATTGGTGGCCGAGCAGGGACTAACGTTTTCTTTTTCAGAGATCATGCAGAGCCACCTGCAATCCCATGAACACTCTCTTCTGCTTGCACCCATCCACGTGTGACCATCACTTGGACTTAGACAACCTTTTCATGGGCTGTGCTGCCAACACTATTACCAAAGACCAGCTTTGGCAGAAAGCACCTAGGCAGTATCCAAACATGGCCCATGGCAGCCTAACCTCCACTTTCCCCCTCCCAGGAATACACTGCTGAAATGGTATCAAGTTGTTGGGACTTATTTGGTCACTACTGTGTTTTTGGTACCTCCACCCAACAATGGGACAATTACTATTTCCATCTCAGGACTACAGAAATGTATCTTCATGTTACAGAAGAACCAGGGATTAAACAAATGAAAACAGCTGAAGGAAATGGTGTCATCTCTTAGGGTTCCAGAGAGCTGGGCTCATGTCCTAGCTCCACCATGGGTTTCCTACATGAACTCAAATTGATCAAGGGCTATATGCATAGTGCTATATAGCACAGCATTATGGGACAAACTCAGACCCTGGACAACTGATCAGCCACATAGCTTCATGGTTAGTAGGTTCCCCAGCAAGATGTGCACCAAGCCCAACCTTGGTTCTGGGAACACTTGTCTTCTCGACCACGCTGGGAAGACAGCACTGTATTGTGACACCAGGTTTGGACTCCATAGCTTGGCACATACCTCCTGGCACACTCTGTACTCTTAAATACACACTCATGTCGCACTCCAGGGCTTGGAGCTCTCTATCTCAGTGTTATGCTGTTAATAATACAACTGTTGTCACCTCAGCTCAGCCCTCATATGTATTGGACACCATGAGATGGAAATACAGAGAAAGGAGTAATATGAGATGGGAACATGTGGAGTTTATAGGCAAAGAGCTATAAAATATAGCTAGAGTTAAACAGTATGGATGGAAACCTGTCCTGGCTTCAGGAACAGATACTGCTGCTCAGACCTCTATTTTTTTTTGCAATATAAGCATAGCCTCACTCTGTAAACATGGTGTCTAAAACAGCTTTTTTTGTGATTTCTGGCCATAGGAGTGTTTCAAATTGACCTGTTCTGGGTATGTTTGCCATATGTGTGTTCTGTATGCTCTGGAGGGTATGTCATGTCCCTGTCGTTGTGACAGTAGAGATGGATTCTCCTTCTACCATCATTCTGCCTTTCAAAAGAGGAACAGGTTTTTAAATACCCTGGGACAGGAAATTTTGTTTGGGTTTAGATCCTCACAGCACACTCATCCAAATCACAAGACACTGAGGGTTTTTTTTCAAATAAGTGCTTTCCACTTACAATTTTTTCCAGTTTTGTGTGCTTTGAAAGCAGGAACAATGGATGGCTGGCAAAGCAGATGCTGAAGACAAGTCAAGGCTGAATAACAAGTTAGGGCTGAAATCCCAGAGTCACTCTCAATTAGCCCAAGCCAGGTATAATATCCTGTGCTCAGCAGGACATCCTGAAGGTTTCTCAGCTGTATATGCAAAGAAGAACGTTGCCAAATCATGGATGTTAAGACTCTCTCTTGTGACCCTCTTATAAGAAGGTGAGAAAGAGAAAGAAATAACAGTGGAATAGGAGATTTGCAGAACTGAGCCTGCTGCTCCCGTTCTCATGGGAGGGATGCTGTTTGGGAGAAGGAGTGGCTGCCCACAGACGTCAAACTTGCCCTTTCCCTTCTCTCCCTAGTCAGCTTTGTGACTTCTCATGGCCCTGCACTTCTCCTGGTGCCAAGAGACCCTTTCTCAGATGTGGAACACCAAGAACCTTTTAGTTGGAGATGAGTCACTTTATCCGTGAGAGTCCCTCCTCAGGGTAAGGTAACCCTGACCCAGATCTGGAGTGGCCTGGTAAGGCAGTTCCCAGGACTACGAGCCCATGAGTACCAACCCAGTTATAAAGTCAGGTAACTTTGGCCAGCTATCACTAGAGCTTAAGCAGCACCAGTCAGTGTAGTAGGTAGCAGTTACAAATACTAGGAAGAGAGCTAGGATGAAAACAAAACACATGAATTAAAGTAAAAGAGGAATAATTTTAATAAATCCTAGCTGGAAGTTTGATTTGCTCTAATTTTTCCTAAATCACTTTTTCTTCATTTGCTGACCCCATCCCAGAGGAACTGATGCTGCCCCTTAGCTAACAAGCCATTTGGCATATTGTTTGGTATTTGAAAACTAGCTGGACTTGTCTTCATTTTACAAAATAGCAGAAGAACTTTGCAAGCACAAAGCCCTCCCAGAATGAAACCCTCTATTTTTTGTGTTGGCCTATTGTGCACAAAAATGTCATCTCTGTTTGCTGAGCGGAGTGAAGTGAGTAAAATATGGACGGGGAGAGCTTGCTTTCACTCCAGCACAGTTTGCTCCAAAACATTATGCAATGTAGATTACTGTTTTAGCACAAGAGAGTTCAGATGAAACCCTGAGATTATGCCTTCTCAAAAAAAATAAAAACCCATCCAAACAAAAAATCAAAGAAGGAATCTTGTATGAGAGGGAGAAACTTCTGCCAAAAGAAAGAGTCCGCATTTTCAGAAGTTGAACCTGAGGCAAAGGGAAGGAGGCTCTGTGGAAGTGAAGGAAGCAGAGAGCTTTCTCGGGGTTAAATCACACAGTATCTGTGGCACACAGGGAAGCTGCCTCATGTACACACTGGGGGAAGGCAGAGCTTGGGTTTCACTGAGGTCCTGGTTTTCCAGAATTCACAGCCCCACTGTTCCTTGGTGCAATCATTAGTAATGCCAACAGGATTCACTAGACATGATAAAGCAGGCATTGCTCTTGACCATAAGTCCAGACCCTCCTCAGAGCTCAGTACTTGGAGCCTGCTGAAGCAAAAGCAGGTGAACCTCTTCAAATGCTGCTTTTAAAAAAAGCTTCAGTAGGTGTACCAGAGTACTCTCCATTTCTGCCTTTTAAGATCCTTCATACACAGAGATTTCTTACTAGGATAGATTGATATTAGTAATGTGAATTTCACCAGAAAATCCATAATCACCCTTTGATTTTTCATCTTTCCATGGCTGTATACCTGCCACTGGCTGCAATCTCTGTCAGCACCAAACCATATTAAACCATCCTGCACTCCTCTCAGTGCTGGTTTTAAGTTATCTGCTGCAGATCTCCAAAGCAAGCATACCCTACACCTGTCAGTGGATGAAACTTTCCTGTAGAAGCATTTGTCTTGTTTGGAGGTTAAGAATAGTCATATAACACACTCATTCTACATGATGATGTTTTGTGAGGCAAATACGTATATAAACATATATATATATATACACACAAGCAAGTTTATGTCTCTGTATGTTCAAAGTTCTGAAACAATGACAATGTTTTGCTTCTTTTCATTTCTAATCAATACCCCAGAAAAGGCAGTGAACCTTTTTGAAGAAAGTCCTTCCTCAATAACATCTCTACTGATGTGCAGTTCCCAGTCATGGCAGATTTCTCACCTTCCAGCAGAGGAAGCCAGCACAGGCAGAGGACAAGTAAAGGCCAAAGGCAGGAGCTGCAGTCTGGCCAAGACTGTCTTGGCATCTCAATCCCCAAGCCATGCTCACTGTCTGGGCAAGACCTTCCCCATGGTGACCTCCACTGCTTGCTCCTGCATATCAACCACTTTGAAGTGAAATGCTGCCCACCTCACTGCTACAAACCTCAAACAAATCCTCACTTTTGGCCTCTCTGTTACACAGGTGGAGACAGATCCCGTTACACACTGCTGGGAACAGCTTGTGACTGAGTTTCTCAGTGCTGCAACACCTTTATCTACTTTCCATTAATTTCTAATCTACCCCTTCCCCCCACATAATATAACTCTGGATAGGGAAATAGCTGCAAATAAAGAAGGGATTTGCTCTTGTCTCTCAAAAGACAACTCCTCATTCATTTTCTCTTTCAGCTGTTAGTGCTGTTGTTAAGTGAGACAGATGCCACCTATTTATATTTTCTGATCCAAAGCACACTAGGGACAATGGAATCATTTCCATTCATTCCCATGCACATTGGACATGTGACAATACCTACAACTTCATCTCCTTGTACACTCCTTAATTTACATCACTTCTTTTTCCAAATCACTGAGCTAGACCATGCAAAAACTATGAATAATATACAATACACCAGGGTTTCTATATTTTCCCTTTGGGCATTTTTATCTAGAATTTAAAAGCTATTATTAAGTTATGCTTTCATTTTATTTTATGCTTTAACATAATGAAGTCTAGTAAAATTGATTTTCGAAGCCATTCAGTTTTAAATGTAATAAATCAAACTGTAAAGATACTGTGTGTGCATGTCTGCATACGCCAAATGCAACTAAAATGAATACATTGGTGTTTTACACTATTATAAAACGTAGGTTTGTATTTTTTTAATGCCATCTTGATTAATTGGTCCCCTAACTGAACATTCAGGCTGCTACTGTGACAAAATGTTTTTGTGGGCTTTGTTGGGCGATGGATTATTATAAAGAGCTGAGTAATTAACTCTACTGGGAGCCTTATATCAGGCATTGGGGTTCAAACCAAGCCATGATGACTTGCTGTTAGAAATGAAACAAATGCCAGGGGGTAAATTCATACCTCATGTAATCCACTATGCAGCACACTGGAGCTACTACAGGAAGGGGTTTTCCCAATGCCTTATTTTTCCACTTGCGCAGTGCAAAGGTTAAGGCTGTCAGGACACTGTTTGAAAGTTTAATGAGTGGGTATTATCACTGTTTGCAGAGTCATTCTTCAAATGTTTTCAACATAAAATGGTATATTAAATGTCTGACGGGCTTTCACTGAGAAATGCCAGGATGTGATTTCTACTCTTCCTCACTGTTATTTTAATACATAGCACCTCTGCAAGCAAGGAGAGAGAAAGAGAAGAAAATTCAAAAATTAAATAGTCTGATACTCAAAACACAACCACTCAGAATTCCAGGAGGGATCCATGCCCCATGATAGAGCACTGGGAAGGACTGTGTGGACATGAGTTGTCAGTTGGTGCCACTAACCTGCAAGAGTCACAATAATTCCACTCAAAGCATCCTCCCTCTGGGCTCTTTCAGATAACTGTTCTGAGCTCTCCAGTGGGGCGTGCTCCTTTCCATTTCTTAGCATTTCCCTGATTTATTCCAAACTTAAGGACAGCTCTGGCCTGTGTGATGCACTGCCTGGCCCATCACCTTGGGCTGAGGGCACCAATGGAGCCAGCCATGCCCCATTCATGTGGTGAGGCTGATGCATATGGTGTTGCCAAAAAGGCTTTCACAATGATATCTAAGACTGAGATGCCAGCAACCTGAACACTAGTTGGTTCTGGCCCATCATTGGATAAAGAAAACACTTCTTGTTTCCTAGCAACAAATGATGATTTAAACTTCTAAGAACTCATAGAAGAGAAAGGAGATGCCTCTGTATCTCTAAACAATTCCCAGGAGAAGCCAAGTATGAAAGGAAGAACACTGTAATGGAGAAAAGTGGAAAGAAGTGAAAGAGACCCTTGAGAAGACTGAAACCTATTTTACAGATGTTATTTTATTGTGTTGGAGAAGCATTTCTCAAAAAAATTTAAAAAAAGCCAACATAGCACGGAGAGATTAAAATTTATGACCGCAAGAGCGTAAAGAACCTGGACCAAAAATTATGCCTAAGTTAAGGCATTGCTTCCAGCCTTGGGAACAGCAAGAGGAGAAAAGAGAAATGGAAAATTTTGGATACCTTCTGCATGCTGTGAAGTGGGGCAACCTGCTCATGAATGATCTCCTGCATGGAGAAGAGGGGTGTTTATGCTTGTTAAGGGAGAGACTTTTCATCTTTTCTCAGAAGCATGCATCATTAGGGAAATATCATCTTCCTCCGTTAGAATAAATTATTGTGCAGCAAACAAATGCTATTGCTAATTGTAGTGGAAAAGGAGAAAACTTCTACTGCCTTTCATGGTTATCAAGTTAAAATGGATAAGAAAAATGAATCATCTTTGTAGCCACTCTCTCAGTTATGTCCTGAAAGCATAGATATTCATATTGGGTTTACAAAATGAAAGAGAAATTTAATTTAGAGGGATTATTTAATAATTCTGCCAATGTCTGAGCAGGAAGAAATAATGAAGAAGATAGGATATTTGATTGCTTGTCTAGCCTGCACCATGCCAGGTAGACTATTTTACCAGGTCCAGTATCTGGGGTCAAAATCTATTGACATACATTGATGTAATGCAAGAATAAGTCTGAGAGGCACATGGATGTCATCCTACTTTATGGATGCTCCATGCCTGGAAGTGTTCAAGTCCATGTTGGATGGGGCCCTGAGCAACCTGGTCCAGTGGGTGGTATCCCTGCCCATGGCAGGGGGACTTCAACCTGATGATCTTTAAGGTCCCTTCCAACCTAAACCATTCTGCAATCCTGTGGCATCTACTGGGATGACAGACATCACAGAGCACTCTGAGTCACCATCAGGAATGCTGCGAGTCGAGAAAAATCTGGGCCTTTGCCACTTAGGGAGGGCACATAGCAACCTCTTCTCCTTTCGGTGGACCCTATGGATGCACCTTACCTTGAACAGATATATTTTTAATTAAAATATTACTCAAATTTCAGAAATTAAGATAATGTTTGTCTCCCCATTCATTTCCTTTCTCTGTGGGTTAAAACTTTGAGGGAAAGAAGATATCCAGGAAGGTTTATTTAAAATATTAGGGTAGGATGTTCACTTCAACTAAAAGACCCAAAAGGATTGCAATTGTTGCCATTTGGAAGGGCACTCAAATCCCAAGGAGCTATGCACATACTGCTTAGGAAAATCTGGGTTTACTTGTCTGTCAGACTTGTTATCTAAGCACCATCCAGCCATCATTTAGTAACAGCTCAGACAGACCAAGGCACGTGAAAGCTTATTGGTGTATCTCCCATTTTGCCTTCAAAATATGCAAATATTGATATGCAAATATAAGCATTCATATGTATACATACAAATTACTGAGAGCAACAAGCACAGATGTTTGACTTACAAATTCACAGGTTGATATTATTATCTCACATCAAATGAGCGTAATTTAGAACGGGAACAGTCTAACCCCTCTGTATGAGAGATTAGATTTGGAGTCACTCTTGTGAAACCAAAGGCTTTTCTCTTATTTACACCCCCGTAATCAAGATCAGCATCTGACCTACCCATAGCATGGAGGAGTGAAAAATGAGATGCAAATCTCAGCTCATTTCACTGCTGTATGGATGCAAATGTCACATACTATGTTAGGCGAAGTAAAAGTGCTCAGACATTGTCCTGCCTTATCAGAGCTCCCTACAAACACTGGATTTATGAGCTGCACATTAAGTGCTGTGATTTATGATGCTTTCTCCACTCAGGTTTGCTGCCTTTCCCCAGGGATTGTATCTGTGTCCAGAGGCACTTTCTAAGATTTCTATGCAGTACGTAAACAAAATGCCCTTTCATGAGGCCAAATACATCACATCAGGAAAGCAACTGTATTTCTTTCATAACGGTTTAAGCTCCATCAGCTATATGAGGCTCAGTAGCCGACTCCTGGAAAATAGTTAGCCCTCTGTATACCAGAGCGATAAATTAATACAGAAATGTTCTTTTAATTTAGAACTGCCTGTGTTTCTGTCACTGGCCATAGGGCAACCTGACAGGAGTACAAGGTCCCTCTGTTTGTGTCACCATCCTTAATGCAAAGTAGGTAAACTCTGACGCAGGCTCTTTTCCAGCAGTGTAGCAGCTTTTTCCTTTTATTTCACTCCTGAAGTGGCATTTTGATGCACTCAATATGTGTTCAGTGCAGGTCCAGGAGAAAAATAATTCAAGGAAATACCAGCACCCACAGTTTCTTCTGTTTCATGCAATAGCATACTCTAAATGGATGTAGGAATTAATCAGCATCTGTAGGAGAGCTGCACCTCACTTGAGTTACCTTGGACAGGAATTTTATAGCTGGCAGAGAAAAGAACCTCTATCATATTTTCACCCACCACTATATGTAAGAAGGATTTTATTGGCACGTGTTCTGCAGTTCAAGATTTGTTACAACAAGGCATCTGGGAAGTCAGCATTTTAACATTAATAGCCTTTACTATTGCCTTGAAATAGTATATGTGTTGTATGGGATGTGCATGTCATAGCCAGAGATGGAGGAAAATCAGAAAAAAATATGTGCAGTAGAGGAAAAATAAGGATCAAGAAAATTTTTCTGCCTCTAAGCACTGACACACCTTTTTGGTTGTAGGGGAGAAATATAAATATATTTCTTTCAAAAGATAATCATCTATCTGGGCAGTAGCCCAGTTTTCCAGTCCCTCATATTTATAGCTTGACTTACAAGCTATTTGCGTCTTTTTCATTACAAATATCCCAACTTCTGGGGGCCAAAGCCTTGACTAATAAAAATAACAAAGATGATAAAAAGTTAATGATGTGTTCATTTTATTTGTAGATTGCATCCTTATTCCCCGCTACTTGTTCATTCTGGGCAGCATCCAGAACTGCACTCAGGCACCTAAAATGTAGCTAAGGAAGAGTTTAAGCTCCTATTTTGAGAAGAACAGCGCAAAACCAATCCTCTGAAAGGCTGTAGTTACTTTAACAGTTATTATTTTCTGATTAAAATATTCTTAAGCTGTTTATTCAAGGGGAAAGAGGATCTAGAGATCATGTCCTGTCTTCATGGCCTGAGTATTCTAATAGTAGTAACAAAAAGGTGAGCAGAGGAGAAAGGACCAGAGGCCTTTCCACATAAAATAGGGATCCTATCAGCTGCACTGGTATTTAATTTCAGTGCCTGCCTAAAGAACAGTTTCAGACTCTGAACCCTTACTTCATGGTAGCCGTGAATTATGAACTACTTCTGGATAAATAAAGATATTTTTTCCCTTTTCATGGGCTCAGCGGTTCCCCCACCCACTCCCAGTAAACCTCTCAAAAGTAGAATTGAGGGAGTTATTCAGCATTCCATGTTTTATCATTTGCAGGTGTTACAGTTCTAAATATCTGAAATCCTACATGTCCTGTTTAGATACAATGCCTACAGAGGTTTTTTTCTGTTTTTTTTAGAATGTAAGGTGAGAAACACAGATAACATCTGTTCTCAGGCACAGGCAAAGTGCTTATTCTTAGTGATACAAAAATTTACATAATAATGTCATGAGAGAAAGAGGAGCTGGTGTGTTTGTTGCTCTTCTGCTGCAAAGTAAAGTAGGCAACAGGGTTTGCTTCTAATACATGGACACCACCTGTCAAAGCAAAGCAGGATGTTCTGTGAGTAGCTGTATAAGCAGGTACATATGCACAGTAACTTGTCCATCACACAGTGCCCAGATCAGATAAGCTGGGTGCATTTTCCCCAACTTACAGCTGTGGCATGTGCAAAGTCCTTGGGCTGGTGTATGAATCCTGTGTCTCCAGAATGACCTTTTTCACCCCACTGCCCATAGTGAGGCTGGAAAATTATTCCAGGTATGGATTCCGCATTGCAGACATGAGGCTTATTGAGATGAATCCTGTCCACTACACCTTTGAAATATTCAATGTTCACCTGCAGCAGAAAGCAACATGTAGGTCAACTACCCTTCATTGGACATCTTGAGTTAACTCTTGTCTGTCCTCTCCCAAAGCAGAGCAGGATGAAACCTCTGTCCCAGCTCCTTCCCACTTCATTGCCAGGGGAGTCCACAGCCATGTGCACTATCTGAAGTAGTTTATATCAGTGTTCACTACAGGAAGATAGTTCAAGGGTGAAAGCTCTCCTGTAGCAGTAGAACAGAGTGCAGTAACAGATCTATGAAAGTGAGATCCAACTCTGCTGCAGAAATCCCAACCAGGTACAAGCCAGATCTGCACTGGGTTGAACTGTAACAAATAAATAAGCTTTTCCTTCTCTAACAGACAGAAAGCTTTTGTTCTGGTCCAGCAAGAAGGACAAGGAATTCCCATCATTGTTCCATGTTTACCCCTCCACCCCCCCTTCCCTCTTTCTCCTTTTTAAGCCCATTTTTCAAAAAGTAATTTTGAAATGTTCTGGGAAATGCAGGGGGTAGTGGTGCTAATCTATCATCCTCTTCTGATAACATTTAATTAAAAACCACAGCTATTAGTCATCTGCTACCCCACCACCAGGGCTGACCTGACAATATCTTAACACACTGGTGAAAGAAAAATTGAGAAGATTCTTTTTCATTTTATTTTATCATAGCAGTAGGGGAGCACAACATATAATTTAAGGGAGGGCAAAGGCAGCTTCTTCTGCCAGTTTCTCAGGAGGTTAATCCAGGTTTTTTTAACATGGGGTTTTTTTTCTGCTGTTTTAGCCAATGTGGTTGGTTTTTTTAAAAATCAAAAAACCCTCCTAGAAACGGCTACCATGAAAGAAAACACTTGTGTGACCAAGGCTATCATCCTCCCATCAGAACCTCTATAACTTGCATTTTCAGCATCTGCAAGAGTTAGACTTTTCCTCAATGGAATGGGTAGGCAGGAAGAATCAGGTTTAATTGTAGTAGAGACTATTTCCAAGACCCAATCATTGAGTTGGCCATGGGCTGATGAGATCTGGGCTCAGCACAAACCTGTCTTTTCATATACTTGCTGGCTGTGCACATGCCCAAGTGGAGAAAGCCCTAAAGCCACAGTGCCAGAAAAGGGGTAAAATTTGAGTTAAAACAGTTTTATTTATACCCCTTTGCCATTTCTGTGGCTAAGCTAAAAATTGCCTAAGCTGAAAGGTTCAGAATCACATTTCAGTGGTTGATGAGACACAGCAGCACAGCTATCTTGACACTTACACTCATGGCAATGATAAATGCCACTCATGAAACCTAGATCTAACTTTGCCTTTCCACAGACTGAGGTTTTTTGCAGCTCATGCATACTTGTATGCTGCTACAGCCACACAGTGCTCGGGTCACACCATGTAAAGCTACCTCAGGGATTTGTCTTTGAGCCATTCTCATACCTTTGGCTCTGGTGTAGACACACCTGAGAAGGCTTTTGAAGCCTGAGGCTGATCCAGCCTATGGCATGAGGACTGCAGGGCAGCAATGAAAGGCAAACCCTGCACCTCAAGCACATCACAAACAGGACCTTGACTTGACTTTGTACCTTTTGGGACTCCAAGCTCCTATGGAGATGTACCACCTGTGGCCCAAAGATTTTGTGCAAATGCAAGATACAAAGATTTGAATGTGCAAATTGTTTTCCCATGTGGAAAAAAGCCATAATTACATATCCAACATTTGCAATTTGTGGTCCTCAGCTGCAAGTATATCCAACCCTTACAGGCCTATCAGAGGCTTAAAACTCACAGATCTCCTATTGTGGACACAATTCTGCCAATATGTTGGTTTTCAGAGATGCTTCATTATTATTTAACTAACTCCAAATTTTAAATGGGAAAACGGTGAGCAATGTTCTGTGTTTATTTCTCTTCTTCATTTGTTAGACCGCGTGGCTTGGTTTGGATAAGAAAGTAGCTATAATGAGATGAGACCACAGACCACTGGTTAAAAAGCTAAGAATAATCATGCTAATGTTTTATTCATGTGGGAATGTTCATTTAGATGCAGCTGTAATTACAGTACCATCATCATCTAGTGGCCTGGAAGTGCAAATGTTCTTCCTGACATATGGAATAATGGAAACCAGCTCGGTACAAATGCTGCTAACCAATACCCAGACAAACACTCAGCTACACAAGTCTCCTGGCCCCTGGGGTGCTCTTCCAAAAAGCATCAGTCACTGCCACTCACACAAACTGTTGAAGACAAAGCTGCATTTTGCATCTTCGGCCTTAAAAGCATCCCAGGATTGAAAACAAATAAACAGGCAGCTAACCTCAAAGTCCTCACTGACACCAGAACAAATGTTGGGAGCAAAAGTTAGATGTTGGGGAGGTTTCTTTATGCCCACCTTTGCTTGGAGGGTTTGTGGTGCTGATAAAGATGCTGGCCAGCAGGAGCTGTGCTTTCATGGCTGTATGGAGTGCCCTGTGGCCAGCCCTGGCACATGGTATTCATCTGAGCTGAATGACAGTGCTGGTATTTGGCTGCACCTGGTATAACCTCCCTTGAGAACAGCTCTGAGTAGCACGACAGGCAGGGCTCCTTGGCATCATTCTTCTCAGCAGTTCCTTTTTCATAAATAGCAGGGAAGCAAGGAGCAGAAAATGCTTTATTGTTTGCCTCTTTCTTGGCACTAAACTGAGAATTAAATTAAATTTTGCATTAGCCTACAGTGTTTCTGATGATGAGCTTCTGCTTTCCTGAAGATCCAGCTTAAAAAGCTCTGCATTATGAAGTATGCACCAAGCTCAAAAATGTATGTAAAACTTCTTTTTGTCACTGGTGCTATAAAAACCCCTGGCAACACTCAGCTTTCTGGCAAGTTTATTTTGCTATAAACCATTCTGACCAAAGATTTTTCATCTCTACACTTCTACTGTCTATGTCTTACGAATGCATGTAGATCATACCCATGATTCAGTGAAAAAAAGATTCCATTCTTCAGCAAAAAAAATACAGTATTTCAGGGATGAAGATCCAAGATTTCAGCATTCTATATCACAAAAGTTGGGAGCCAGGCAGAGAGTTCAGGTTTACACTGGAACAGAATTCAAGGTAACCACTCAAGAGCTGGTTGAGCCCCATCTGTAACAAAAGCACTCATAGCTGTTTGGAAAAAACATCTTTTCATTCTGCTAAAGATGTCAACATATCTAAATTAGATTCTGTATGGAATGGAAATAGCAATTAAAATACTAAAATAATAGTAACAATCCCAAACCAGAATGTCAGCTCAGGAGCATAAAAATACACCAAATTTAAAAAAGGTCCTGAACACAACAAAAATTGTTTTCAAATTTCTGAAAGTAAAAGCAGTATTTTGTTAAAAAACAATTTTTTGTTTGAAATCCAGAAAACCTGAACATGTCATTTGAAATAGAGTTCCCTGAAGAAAAACATGTATGCTCACAACACTCTCTAGTGTTTCCTCCACAACCTACTAGCCTGGCCCTGCCGTGTGGTCCAGCAGGGATGTTTTGATGAAAGATGTTTCAGCCGGTTTGATGGAGTGTGGAAGGGAAGGACTCCTCTGTGCATTGGCTGCTTCATTAGTATTTGCTGATCACCTGCTGTGCCTGAAGACTTTGTTCTTTGGATGAACAGGAAAGCCACAGTCATTCAGTTGTCACTGCAAATTTCTTGCCTAATGGTTGCAGTGTTTAATTGTCTTAATTTCTCAGGAGTAGAGGACCAATACTTAATACAACCAAATAAAGGAAATAATTAGTATCACACTTGTCAATCACAAGGTGTGTCAAATACTAGCTATGGCTCCTGCCATAACATACAGAGAGCTGTTATCAGCTATGCAGAAAGACTGCACCTGTTTCCATAACCAGAGCTCTTAAGCTCAGAGGCACTCTCTAAAATGGGTGATACTGAGAGGAAGACAGCAGCTCTGGCCTTTACAGCAATAGAAATATCAACAATGGAGAGCCTCTGAAACAGGTGAGAAAAAATGTATAAAAGGATGATGATTTGGGAGGGGACTTCTATGCAAAGACAAAAATTTTGACTTCTTTCCTTTATGCATGTATTCAATAACAATTAGTGGGTGATATTTTTTGGCTACTACAGGGATCTTCTAATTCAGTTTCAGGCTATTTGTTTCAGTGGACAGCATAGTCCTTCCTTACAAACTTCCAAGACACACTGAGATATTCAATTCTCCTTTCCTTTAACACTGCTGCCCTCATGTCTGCGCTGAAGGGGATGCAACTCCTTCCCAGTGCTGTCTTGACTTACCTATTGACTCTCTTCTAAAACAGCCCTCTCCACTATGAGGAAATGCTGATTTCTATTAGAAGACACCACAGTCTTCAGGAGAGTCATGTTCCTGGTTATTTCTGAGGTCTTGCAGAACTCTTCACATGACATACACCTGCAAGCAGCCTACAGCCACTTCCATATGTATCTAGGAGACTCCCTGCAAATATCTACAGGCTGATATTTCATTACTTGCATCCACATGGGCAGGGCTTGTGCTTGTGCACTATTCCCAGATCATACTCACCCTTAATTTGACACCCTTCCTTGTATGCTCCCAGCCCATCTCTCTCCCAGATAGTACCCAGGCTCAATTTTGGGACTGTGTGCATCCAACCAGCACTTGGACAAAAGCTACACTGTTTTGGGAAGGTAACTAGTGTATCTGCTGAGGCATGAGCTGTGCCATGTTATTTGCATGAAGACCTGGGACACAAGACCTTTTTCATTTTACTTACTGCTGTGGATGCAGCCTTGAGCTGGTGCCTAGGAAATGCCATCCCAAAAGTCTGCAGAAATGAAAAAAATGAGAGCTGTTTTGGAGTAGCTGTTTCTGAAGGTCAACCAGCAGAAGACCCAGGCAAGGGAACCAGCAGCTCTGCCTGGGCAAGAGACTCATCCATGGCCTAAATATTAACCACATTTAATATGTTGTGATTCTTTTGGCAGCTGGGATGACTATTTTCATATTTTGAAGGGAGACATGCATGTGAGATCTTGGATCTGACGCTAAGTGCTGCAGTGTGGTCATACTGTGCTAAAAACTCATAAAAAGGTTCATCTCACCTGTCATCACAGGGGATTAACACTGTCAGGGCAGCTTGAGGGTGAAGAACAGCCTGGAAAAGACACCTGAATATGAAGGATATCTAGTTCTGAGGAAAAGCAGTAGCTTGTTTTAGCCAGCTGCTGGGGAGAGCCCATCTGGCATGCAGCACAGCTGGCCAGTGGAGGGCAAAGTGATCAGGGCACAGCATCACCCAAAGGAGAATCCCTCAAATCTCCAACACAGCATGGAAATACTCACCACAACCCCTTAAAATCAGATATTACTAGCATCAGCCTCACATACTTGCCTCCCAAAATAATAACCTTGCTAATTATCTTGATTCTTGATAAAAAATGTTTTTATTTTTAAAAAAAATTTACCATTTGGATTTGCAGACCCTAAAATCCGCCTAGTTATGTTGGAGCTTTCCTCAACAACCTGAGGCTGAATCAGCCAGCATGGACCTTTCTCCCTCCTGAGGTGTGTGGAACACCATGCACAAGCACGACCAGCTGCTGGGTTTCAAGCAAAGCATTCAGTCTGGGAAGATTCAGATGACAACTTGAGGCACAAACAGCTCCCATTTCCACTCTCTGAATATACAATGCATTTTTGTTGACCTAGTTAGGTTAGTGCAGGGAATTTTCCTTCTTTTATTTTTTAACTAAGTTTTATATATTATTATGTTGAAAGGGAAAATTGTAACAGAAGAAAGTACTGAGTAATATCCAGACCTGCAAATTTTTCTAGTTTCAGGTGTTCTATTGCCAGAATTTGCTTCCATTCCTTACACACAAGTAATATCAACCCCCTCATGAAATCCCCCATCCCACATGGGCACTCAGGTTTCAAATGTATTCAGCTTGGCACAGTTAAGCCCTTACCATTTACTCCTTTCTTGGCCCAAGCAACTGGGAAGGCCTGGACCTGTCCTTGTCATGAATCAGAGCATTTGCAGAGTTTTTGTGTTAAACTAAACAACTCTGTGGTGACTTCAGTTGCTTTAGTGAGACATTCCTGATTCAGACTAAAGCTGAACCCACACCAACAGTTGTACCCTACATGCATGTGCATGTAGAATGGAACAGAATAGTTTCAGTTGGAAGAGACCTACAATGACCATCTAGTCCTATTTTCTGACCAATTCAAGGCTGACCAAAATGTAAATAATTTTATTAAGGCCATGGTCCAAATGTCTCAAAGACTGACAGGCCTAGGGCATTGACTACATCTCTGGGAAGCCTGTTCCAGTGTTTGACCAGCACCTTGGTAAACAAATGCTTCCTAATGTCCAGTATGAACCTTCTCTCATGCAGCTTTGAGCTATTCCCATGCATCCTATCACTGGATCACTAGGAGAAGAGCACCTCCCTTCCCACATGCCCTCCCCAGGAAGATGTAGAAAGCAAAATACACACGTGTAGTTATTATCTATCTGTCTATCTGTCTATCTATCTATCTATCTATCTATCTATCTATCTATCTATCTATCTATCTAAAACTACAGCTATATGGACAAGTATTTTTTTCAGTACTAGGAGGATTTTTTTCTAATAGTAACAGTTTCATAATGACTATTTAAATAATCTTCAATGACTCTGTAGCTCTGTAATACTTCCATGCTATTCAGAAAGGTAATACCAGACATGGAAACTAAAGGAAAAGAGTGAAGGCTGAGAGAAGGACTCATGCAGAAGGATCTGCTTTCAGCAGCCCTTTCCTGAAAGGAAGCAGGGAATTATTCTGAGCAATTTGATGTCTACAGTATGTTGTAACATTGCCACAGGGACTTCACCCCACACACCAATGCTCGCCTGACTCAGTCCCTCCCTCAGCATCCCACTGCTCACCTCCCCTAACAAATGATGTTCCAATTTCTCTCTCACACCAACAGACACCAACAGAGCCAGTGTCAAACTCCTTCTGGAAATTCCCAGCCTCTTTCTACAGATCTAATATGCTAACAAAGTGTTTCTTGCTTCTTTCATTTTCCCACTTTCTCTCCTGTTTTTAATTAAATACTCCCTGGTTGTGAAAGTGGGGCAGGAAGGGTTTCTTTCCCTTTTTGTAAAAAAGCCCACCAAGAAAGTTTCCTTAATCTCTCACCAGCGTAAAATAAGCTTTCATTATGCCAACGAGTAAGCTTCAAAGTTTTAATTAATTTCTCTGCTTACATAAGCATAACAATATTAGTCATGTTGGCCTATAAATTGTAGCGACCAGCCTGGATTTTTAATTAAATTAATGTCATTACATTCAGAAGGATGAAATTTATTCCACCACATGCCCTGTCTACTCAATACTTCTCCTTCTTAACTCCCCCTCAATTCTTTGTGGACTACATAGGTGGGTTCAAAGCTGGGCACACTAGAGGAACTTACCAGCTTACCAACCAACCACTAATAAATTAACAGCCATGTTTGGAAAATTTATTCCTTCAGAGAAGCAGGACTGGTTCACATATCCTACAAACCAAATGAAACAAGAAGCCTCAGGGATATGTGGATAGTGAGGGAATTAATACACCCACATATAAAAGATTCTCCTAGCTGTCTATAATTCAGGAAATATTGTACAAACACAACTTTGGTTTGCTATTGTAGCAATTTACTTGTGCCTACTAAAACATTCATTTGTGTGATGACCTCTATAACAATTCATAGAATCATTTAATCATGGAAATGGAGGGCTCAAAGGAACCTTGAGAGATCAATTACATCCCCTGACCCTTTCTCAAGTTATATAACAAATAATAGCAGAGGAGCAAAACCAAAATGTGTAAAGAGTGTGGGTACAGCATAGGGTTTTGTCTCCTGCCATGTTAGAGGCTATCACAGATAAACTGTCCTTGAAAAATACCTCCTCTTACTTGCAACATGCCTTAGCTCTGTTGTAACTCATACCAGATGAATTAAAGCTTGCCTAATAATTCTGATGTTCTTCTTACTGAGGTTTGAAGAGTGTATATTTAATGATTAAAATGTGTTTATTTAAGAATCACATAGCAGAGCAATGACAGTCTTTTGTAAACTCCAACAACCAGTCTGTTTTGCTGCCTGTAGCTTCAAAAAAAATTGCCTTCCTCAACAGACAATAATCTTTGGTCTCTGCAACACATCCCAGAGAACAAATGATTTTATGCTACATACACACAGCACTACCATACCATGGGCTCACCTAAATCACTAACTGTTAAGCTATTGCAGTCAGAGATGCTAAGGCTTAATGCAGCTATTCCAGTAAGTTCACCCAGGAAACACAAATTCAATGTGTGTCACTTGTAAGCTCTGGAGGGCACAGGTTTTAATAATTGCTAAACCTAGGGCATGTCCATGCAGGTGTGGAACAAGTGCTCTACAGTGTGTATGCTGCAGTCCAGGCTGTGTCATCATCCCTCTCTCTCCTTGCCCGACATCTAAGGGGTGCAAGGGGTGGACTGTTCCCTGAACCTGAAAGTAAGCAGAAAAAGCCACACACACAGTGGCTGGGGAGGACACAAACTGTGGATGGAGCCAATGAGGTCACCAGTACTCAGGTGACATGGGTCTGTTGTTATGCAGATGTAAATAGATACGGATAAGGATGTGGATAGAGATACTCATATACTATTATACTGTGTTTTCTTTGTTATAATAAAATAATTATAAAGATGACTCTTAATGGATCCTTTTGTCTGTGTGTCACTAGGTACCCAGAAGCAGCTGAAGTGTTGCATGACTCCTCAGTCCCCCTGTCAGTGTTCCTTCCAGGCTGCTGGACAGCCTAGAAGGAGCACTGGCTTGGGCTTACCCAGTACAGACACCAATGCATTTCTCTCTGGAGAAGAAAAGCACTTTCCCTCCTACAACCAACAGTATGATGCACTAGCAGCAGTTTTGCTTTCTCTCCAAGCAGGAGCAACTCCCCCAGGCCTTCTGCATACATTAGTTCCTGAGACAGCATTCTTCCCAGCATCTGAAGGGGACATATCTGCTCAAGTCTGTCAAGAAACATTTGCTGGCCAAGCCAGCAAGGTAACCACATTCCAGCTCCTTCAGGAGCTATGCAGGACGCAGGGTTGAAACTCCTTCATGGATGGGTGTAGAGTTAGAGGGTACTTCAGCCTTGCTCCAGCTCACTGCATATTTAAGCATGATATGCACTCTTCCCAGGGCAGGTGTGTGGGGTTCCTGGCTTTGGGGACCATTCACCATGATGAAACCAGTAAATAAAATATTCATTCAGCTGGAGAAAGGCTGGCAGCTAGTGTAGTAGTGACCTTATCCATCTGAAACTGGGTGGCAAAACGACTAGGTCTGCCTCCTTTTACATGTTTAGGTGTTAAAGGATGAAGAATTGGCTTCAGCTGGAGAAATCAGGAGTAAATTCCCAGCAAAGTAACAGATACTTGGTTCCTATCTCAAGGGGCAAGGTACAGATTAGTGCTCAGGAATGAGGTAGGCTCAGAGCAGACCAGAATCTGTGTTAAACACCAAAGAAGAGCTAGCAAATAAGTAGGGCATGATGGACAGGGAAGGATGAAGGTAGACCTTTTTTTTTTGCGGCATAGATTTTTCCTCACTTTAATTAATTGTGAGCGAATGCAACATTTTGGGGTGGGTTTTTTGACTTTTCATCATCTTCCCCAAAAGCAGAACTTCCCACAAAAAGCTTTTAAGCTTCAAAAACCATGGCCTCAGTGATGAGCACACAGCACCCCTAAGTAGAAGTCTGGCTTTTGTCCTGAAATTGCCATGTTATGATGGCAAAATGTCTCTGCATGACAACACTAAACCATAAACTATCTGGCAAAGCTGTATACAAATCTCTGCAGGATTTTAAGTCCATGAGGGAAAGGCAGGTTTGCTAAAAGATCCCAGAACCAGCCATAAGGCCAAAAAAAATCAGGACAGACCAAGACCAGGTCTGGAGTGTGGGGAAATTACTGCTGATCCAGACTGTGTGCTACATATATATATCACCTATTGCTAACACGTTGGAAGTCATAAAGCACTGTAGAGGTGAAAAAATGTACTTTATCAGTGAGCAGAAGCTCTAAGCTGCCTTGACACTGCAGACCAGCTCTGTAAAGAGGTGATGGATGCTCATCCTGCTAAAGAGAGGTGGCCACAATTAGCAGCTCAGGTTTCCAGCTTTCCTGTGTCAGAAACGAAACGTTAGAGTGCGAAAAACAGGCACAGAGCTTAAACTGTTAGGTATGTTGGAATATTTCACTATTTTTGAATGGTCATCTTTGAGGCCATGAAACCTGCTGTTGCTCTGGTATAGACGGTATAATCCAGAGACAGCTATGGTTGGACCAGGACATAATATCATAACTTTCCCATGAAAACAAGAGTATAGCTAGATTATGGTTTTGTTTTGGGGAACAAATCCATTGACATGGTACAGGCAACTCATTAACTGTAGTCAAATAATGCAAAAAAACAACTTCAGTTTAACCCCATGGACAGCACATATCAAGGCACCTACAAACTACAGCAAACAGTTCAATTCCCCCTAAGTGAGGGTTATATTTGTGGAGTTGAGGTCAAATTGTAAAACTTTGACCTGGACTTTGGCTGAAACTTCAGAGTTCAGGAGTTTTCATAAGAAAGGTTTTGCTTCATTTTGACACTACATATGAATTGTAAAGCAAGAGATATTTTTGAGAAAATATTGAGCAAAACAACTGTTTTCCAGACAGATATCAGCTTAAAAAAACCACCAAAGAATAGAAATATTAATTTTAAGCATTATTTTTAATTTTAAAGTATTTATTTATATTAAAGCATTAATTAGTAGAAGCATAAAACATTGTGTTAAGCGTTTTCAAAAGAAATTTTAGAGAAAGCAAGGACTCTTCAGAATAATATTAATTCAAGTGAAAGTTCAAAATCTCAGTGGATAAAGAGGAATGTGAAATACTGAACTCAGTGAAGAAGCCTTGGTAGATCAAGAAGGATTTGCTGTCTGAAGGAATGTCTGCAGTGCAGCACAGAAAGAAATGGAATGAGATTAAGGATAATTTATCTGCAAGATATAGGTTTGAATGAATAGCAATACGTTTTTATCTACCAAGTAGAAAGACTAGATGGGACCATAATTTAAACCAGGTAACATATCTGAATGCAAAAATTCTTTCACCGTGTAACAATTTTTTGGCTGTGGAGATCAGGCAGTATTTAGTTTGGCTGAGTCAAGGACTGGAATGACTACTGACGTAGCGAATAAATAACTCATCATAGGCCTGACACCATTTTCAGGCTGACCAATTTAACTCAAGACCTGTGGTTCTGAAAATATTGCAGTTCTTTCAACACACAAACGTTAAATGAGATTAGGCCTGGGGTGCTCAGCACCAGAGAGGAGCCTCTGTCTGCTACATAAAATGATTTAATCCTTTATGTAACTGGGAGGTAAAGCGGACCCACAGCTTCATTGTGTCCCTGGACAGAAAACCAGGTTCAAACAAGCAGGTCTTTGACTTATGGTATAAAATGCTGGACAATAATTAAATGCATCTTTCAGGTGACATTGGTAACAGCTAGCAGGTTTGAGATCATTAAAGAGGGCTGTGGAAAAAAGAACAGATTTGTGTAGTAAGTTGAGTAACATGATCTCAGATAAAATTAGCTGCTGGCATGGAAAATTATCACCATGAGCAGCTTTAGATAAGTGGTGCAGGTAATGAAAAAATTCAGAGGGTGGTTGCCAAAAGCCAAAGGTGATATATCCCCATGCACTGGTGTAAAAGAGATGGGAAGAGAAAAAGCATAGGCTTCTGAGTGCTTCCAATATAATTTGTTTACACAGCAGCAATCACAGTCACTACCCTATGGAGGACCTGGGCTTCTAGAAACTGGGGCAGTATGGATAATAAGCAAAAGTCACTCAGGTAAAGGCTTTTTCCCTCCTCCCAGGTGATATCTTGCAGCCTGATGGTGTGAATTCCGTGTCCACTCTTGTCAATGCCCTCACACTACCAGATGATAGGAAGCATCCGCACTACAAATGGGAAACAGGCCCTAAATTCCAGAACATAAAACTCTGGGTTTTTCTGAATGCTTCAGTATTTGATAATATGGAATTATGTAAATTTAGGCTAATTAGAAGGATATGCTGGTACATACATATTTTCTGCATATAAAAACTAAAGCATTTAAGGAATCAGGAGGCTGACCTTACTGGGAGAACAGGGGAAAAGGCCTGGGGTATCCAGCACCACAGATATTTTACTGTGATTATACTTTACAGTCTTTCACGTGTTTTCCATGTAAGGAGCATTGCCTTTTATCTAAGTAATTGTTTTCATGCTTTTCTTGGTTTTCCTTTGTCTTTTTTTTACCAAAATTCACCATGCAGACATACTACTTCAAAATACTTAAGAGCAGCAGTGCATTCCCTAGATACTGTCTTCTTTCAAACTAGCTGTCACCATTTGCTTTTTGGCATGAAGTCCAGTGTGGTAAGCTCCAATCACCCTCCACTCCTGGCTAGGTCCTCAGTCCTGTGCATTGAAGCCGCTGACTTCCCAATAGTTTAGATTAGACAGATATCTGACCATCTGTCTCCCCTTTGATCTGTTTTAAATGAAAAACAAAAAGTGCCACCAGAACTCACACTTCAGATAGATACAAAACTCATCACCACCGTAAGTCTTTGCCTAGAGAATGATTTGCAGTGTTGGGGGTGGAGGGAGGGGGATGGGTAGTTTACTCATCCAATGAAGTCTCCACCTGCGACAGAAAGTATCTGTGGGTTATCAGACAGTAACATGTTGGTAAATTATAAATGTAGCCATGCAGATGCTACACTGAGGAGGCCTTTGCCATAGGTAACAGAGGGAGATGTCCTGTGGAGATGACTTGCCACTCTGCCCTCAAAAAGACTGTTACGAAGATCCTCATATTTTAGGATATGAGCCAAATATGATAAATACAGTACATTGGAGCTGTGAGGAACCCTTAAGAACAATGCTAGTAATTTCATTCCTTTGAAAATATGATGGAGAATAATGGCAGAGAAGTGTTAGGCCATCCTGAGCTCAACAGAGATGTGGCTTTGTGGGACAGGGCAATGACAGAAGGAGCTCAGCTTGGGCCGCCTGGGAAATCTGCTCCAAGGGAAGAACTTCTTTCTAGGAGGGAGGTTAGATTGCTGTCCTGCTACAGTTAGAGTCACAGAACAGCCACGAAAATCAAGATTTTTTCCTTAAGCAGAGCTTCAGAATTCTGAACTAACAGTCTCCTGGGTTTATCTCTTGGCAGAAACTGCCATATTTTTACCTATCACTCAGTGTTTTGGTCACCTTTACAACAAAGTATTGAACACTTTTTAGTCATAGTGTCTTTGCTTGAAAGAATAACTTTGACGGGCAACTTAATAACTTTACTTCTCCCTTTGTCGCACCAGTGCTCACACTGAATGCCCATTTACAGCCTTCTAATGAACACAAAGGATATTGCACTTCAGTTGGCCAATGCCTTTTTTTAACAATTAGAAGAAAAATTAATTCACTAGATCAAAACTTGGAACGTTCCAAAAATCTAAAGAATTCCTAGGCATGGGATAATTATGAGGGAAAAGTCAACTGTGAAAATAAAACCATGGGGTGCAGCCATTTTCTGATAGTTATTGCTGCCAAATATGATTTTTGGCACGTTTTTTTGCAGTAGGATTTTGCACTATGGTCAGCACTGCTGTGATAATAACAAACATGTTATCTGGACAAATAAAGGTACCTGTGCATGCAGTGGTTCAGGTGAAGCTGTAATTGTTATAACTACAGGAAAAAGCAAAGATAAACAGAGAAGATCACTGAGCTCCATCCTAGCTGCAGAAAACATTCAAAGAATTGGAACTTCGGTGTTCTCCCCTTCTAATTTGGACCAAAAGATGAACTCTATTTGTTGATACTTTTGAGGATTACAGGAGACCTTTCTTCAGTCAGCACATCTTTTAGCCTACTCCAAAAGACCTAATGGGAAAATTGCCTTTAAGACCTCAAAAATAGAAGCTGTCATGCTTCAGAAGAAAAGCTGGCTACCAGCTGTGAATATGAAATTTATTTTGTTGAGCTTTTCTACTACAAATTTGAGCACACGGGTGTTATAGTTCTTCCTTTGAATCAGGTTTTGATAAAACTAAAGTGGTCATGACTGTATGCAGTTAACTGTCATATATTCAACTATTCATTTTCCAGTGGTAGACAAGAGGTCTGAACAAACTGATCTTCAGTTTCCACATATAATCTTGTAGTCTAAGAATTTTATAATGAGTTCTGAAGCACTGAAGGTCTTATTTTTACACAGAGAAAATTTAATCAACTAGCTCTATACCAAGGTTTTGTCATCAAAGCTAGAAATGGACCTTTCCAGTAACCTGGATCCAGAGAGGCTCTCCTTTCCAATGTGTTTAAAAGACATCTGAATCCATACTTATAGAAAAATGTGGTTTGTTTAGATGCCATTATACAGCTAGTGTTGTAGAATATTAATTTCAAAAACAGAGTTTTGACTCCCATAGTTGTAGATTGGCCTACCAAGCTTGTCCTTGACCAATACAATGAGCCCTGACATCTTAAAATCACTGTCCTAGACCTCTCAGTAATGCAAGGATTGTGGTTCCCATATTGCCAGAGGATGTAAAGTGTACTCTCATGACCTACTGAAATTTTCTTTATATTACCCCAGAATTCAAAACTGGTGCTAGTTTTGGTTAAATAGGAGTTAATTTTCTTCACAGTGGCTAGTATGGGGTTATGTTTGGGATTTGTGTTGAACACAGGGTCGATAATATGTTTTTGTTATTGCTGAGCAGAACTTACACAGAGCCAAGGCCTTTGCTGCTTCCCATACTGCCACACTGACAGAGAAGTGCATAGGAGATTGGGAAGAGAGACAGCTGGGACAGGTGACCCAAACTGACCAAATGGATTTTTCACAGCATATGACGTCAAGCTCAGTATATAAAGTGGGAGGAAGAAGGAGGAAGGATGGGACATTTGACATTTTTCTTCCCAAGTAACTGTGATGAGGCCCTGCTGTCCTGGAGATGCTGAACACCTCCTGCCCATGGGAAGCAGTGAATTAATTCCTTGTTTTGCTTTGCTTGTGTGTGTGTGGCTTTTGCTTTCTCTATTAAACTGTCTTTATCTCAGCCCATGAGTTATCTAGCTTTTACCCTTCTGATTCTCTCAGAATGAGCAAGCAGCTGTGTGGTGTTTGGTGGCTGGCTGGGGTTAAACCACAGTGCTTTTCTGTAGGCAGTTTCAGACATCTAATTCCACTCTTGATGAGGTCTTTGGGCTACGTTGTGTGGTTACCAATGCCTTTGTTTTCTTCTAGAAGGCCACTATAAACAAAACAAACTAATAAATATTGAGATAATATGACCTAAGTGCTAAATTCCAGGATGTCTACTAATTATATTAGGATCTCTTGATACACAATCCATTAAGAAAAGGACAGTGTCTGCTGCTGACTTGGGTCAAACTCCAGAAAACATTTCAGAGCTGCCTGTTAATGACTCTCTTCCTTCCATCAAAATGAGGAATTGTAATTGCAATTGTGCTACCAGTGACATGACTCTTAGGTCAAAAATTTAAAGAAGTTAAAACACCAGAGTTACCAGACGACCTCACCCAGGCCACCACAGGAAAATGAGACATTTCCAAGCTCATGGAGAAAGCAAAGAACCCAGAAAAGTACTGTGTTTCTACACACATTTGATTAAGGAGACGATCAGAACTCACTGATACTGAGTTCCATAAATCTTGGTAAGCCAGGAAAATGGTATGAAATGCCAAAAGCTGTGTCTATATTAAAAACAGGGCTGCAGTCATTCAAGCAACCTGCAATCAACAAATATAGCTGATGTTTTCAAAAATGTTTTCAATGCAAGAAGAAAATTTCATACACTATCTAGTAAGCCATAGATCCTAAAGATTTCCTTCATTTGCAGGCATGTCTCAGCTATAACACAAATCAGAGAGCATCACGTTAGTAGAGGGAGAGTTGACAATTTAACTATTTAATAAAACATGGCAGCAAAGAAGGAAGTGGTGAATGGTAGTTGATGTATGAAATAATACAGGCTACAAGTTAAAATAAAGTCCCTAAATGGAGGTCCTACTAGGAGCAACCAGAGAAAAAAACAAAAACAGGGATCTGATAAATTTATGATCGAGATTATATAAGGCTGTTGTCTCTGTCAACTGGAGCTGAACTTTGCTGGAGCACTTCCAGTCCTTTGAGCTGTGTTCCCATGGACCAAATTTACCAGAGAATGCATCCCACTTGTTACCCAAAGCCATGCAAGCTCCCGACTCTGATAATTGTGTGCTATGCACCTTTTCTCTTCCTGCTGCACCATCATTTTGAACTCTCCTTTGACAGAGCATGTATCCACCGGCTGTGAAGGAAAACAAGGAAACTAGACTCTTAATTATGTGTATCAGTTTACAGTCTACAACTACATGCTGTGAAGGTTCTTTCCCACTCCCAACCTCAGACATGGCTCAAATTTCCCACTGTCATTGTGTTATCATAAATATTCAATGAAAAACAGCTATAGCAAATATTCCTGGGAAAAGCAGTTCCTTATTCCAGGGAATAAGGAGATAAGGACCTATATAAGGAATCTCCTAACTCTCAGAAACTGCTCCTCTGTTTTCTACACTTAGTTTCAGGCGGATCTATTTCAACCACAGGCCCATATTGCTTCTAACTTTGCTTGTTCTGGGGTATCAGAAGATAAAAAACTTTTGTGCCTTGACATTATATTCAAGAGCAAAATTACAAGAGCACTATAGTACTGAGGGAAATTTTATCACAACCTATCGTGGAAGGATGAGCTCGAACACAAGACGATACTGCTAGTAGTGTAGTAATGGAAAACACCACTAATGTCATTGACTGTTTGGAAAGATAACTGGAAATGTATATCAACAGGCTTATTTTTAATGACTAGTTGTATTTCTTATCACATTGTAGCTGGATTATTACTCTGGTATCATTGCCAATGCAGTGCCCAGCACCAGAATATCTTCAGTGGTTGATGCAGTACAAACAAGGGGTGCAGTCGTGTCCCCAAATAATTTGCAACTAACATGGCAAACGTAAGACCAGAAGTGGGTTATGCTGTAAAATGATGGAAACAAGTGGCAACATGACTCAGGTCAGTAAGGTTTGGAAGTGACACCACCACCACTTTCGAATCTCAGGCTTACATCATAGACCAGTATCGTGCCAGAGGAAACAGGAGCATGCCCAGAAACAGTCCAAATCTGTCGTGCAGAGGGAATGGCTGAAGATAAGTGTTGATGTATCAGACACATATGGACTTAATCCATAAGCAAACTTTCCCTTGAATCTGAACTTGTGTTCAAAGAATAGTGGGTGGGGAGGGAAGCTATAAACCTTCCTGTGATGTGACAAGGAGGGCTGTTCTCATTAAGGTGATGCTGTGCTTTTAATTAGATAGTCACTTCATTTGGCTCTAAAGTGTCAAGTACAATTAACATGACATTTATTACTCTGTGGTAATCTTGGGAGTTGAATTTTATTTTATATTTTTTTTTGCATTCTTCAAAGGCCACACATTGCTCTGATGGAAGTGGGATGGTCCCTTTACTACCAGTCTGGGTATTCTCTAGTTCCTGTGCTTGTATCTTGTCCTACTATCTCTTCTTACTGAGGAAGGGATTTCCTATCAAAGGTTTTTGAACTCTTGTACTGTTGCAATACATCTGATTACCCCAGGAAAGCCAGGGATAGCACAGGCAGCCAAGTGTCTAACCATCTGTCTACCTAGAGATGCAAGCATTTGCTTACAGAGGCTGAGGGACATAATTTCAACATGTGTGTACACACACACAGTGGCACCAGAAAGATGCAATATTGTCACTGTAGTGGATCACAGCTGTGTCCACCCCTGCATGTTGCTACTGTGGTTAAAAGGAGCTTTCACTTACATTTTTCTACACCATACTTTTCTCAAACATGAGTCTTTTCTTCTTTCTGGAGGAAGTCAAATAGTGTTTTTTCCCCCCACACTCTCCCAGAAAGACAGACATGCATGAACTCATGCTTTACATCCTTCATCCTTTTGTATAGATGACTCCAGGTATGCAATGAGAACTGACATTTTGTTTTTCATCCCACATAACATTCTCAGCCACCAAAATAGAATGTCACGACTAATCTGGAGACTTGCACACCCAGGTTTTGCTGTGGGATTTCTCATGTCATTGTCTTGTCCTTGCTCTACTAGGTGGTATGAGAAGATGTGGCTGAATATGGAACTGTCAGCAGACTGTTACCATAGAGGGGACTCCTGGGTCCGATGGGCTGGGACCTTCATTGAGCTCCAAACCTCCTCAAAGAACCATGATTCTGTCTTTACATGTGTGATATTCCTCCTGTGATATTTGTTACCCAGCTTCTTAAGGGTATCACTGAAGCTGAGTTTCTCACTATTCTGCCGGTGCTTCATAAACAAAAAGCCATGTTCAGTAGCACTACCTGATGAACTGTAGGGCTTGTGGGATTACACAGCATGGACCAAGGCAATCAAAGAAACACAGACCTTCCTAAATGGTTTATTAAGCACAAACAACTGTGCCTGGCAGGCAGACTCACAAACAGCAAGCCAAGGCTTTCTCTCCTGCCCAAGTCCCAGCTTTGTCTTTGCTCACCCAGGATCCCCAGGTCAGTGGCCCCTCTGCACAGCCCACAGGGACATCTAGTGACTGAGCCCCAGGCTGCCAGCAAGTACGTGATTGCAAAGACTGCTTGGCTAAGCCATGCATTTCCTATTTTCTGAAGAGCTTTACTAAATCTAAATATTTTAAAGTTAATACAAGAACTGAAGCCTCTTCTCCCCGTGGCAAAACAGGATGCTCTTCCACTGTTTATCTTGGTTGAGCACAGGAAGCTGTGTTGTAGGGAAGCATTGGTGCAGACACAGCTTGTTAGTATGTTGTGTTTGCCCAAAATGTCTGGATAGGATTCAGGATACTCTGCAGACATTCAGCTAGATAGCTATGTTACTTTGGGCTGGCATGAGTCATGGAGCACTGACCTGCTGGGGAAGGAAGACAATTAAATAATTTACAGTAAAAGCCATTCTGTTTTTTCTAGCTATGTGCACATGCAGACCTGCCTCATCTCAAAGCACCAGAGAGGACTCATGAGCTCTTTCACGATGATAAGAGCTCTCATTATGGCAGGCACTGAGAAGACCATGCTTCTCCTCAGGGTTCAACAGGACTAAATGTTTCCATTTGAATCACAAGATTAGGACCAGAGGATGCTGCTGTTACTGCAGGCACAGGCACAGAAGCACGTTCCTCTGATTCAGCAGCAAATCAACTTAGTTATGGTAGCTGAGGTAGGCTATCCTCACCCAGCAAATGTGAATTATTGACATCTAGCTTAACCCACAATGGAAGGAGTTTGAGATAAATCCCATTCCTTCACATTAGCCATGGACTGAGCACACACCCTGACAGTTATTATATCTTAGGTGATGTTCAAGCCCAAACAGGATTTAAGCAGAATGCAAATTGTCCATAGATATTCTAGCAAGCCAAAGACCTGAGATACCAGCTGTTGGGAGAAATGATTACTCTCCATGTGCTTACAAACTCCATCCAGTATACACTGTCACTGATGCCCAAGATCAACTCAAGCTCATGCAAGCAATGCAGATCCATGGCACACACACAGCAGATCCCATAATTTGCAGCAGACCTACCCTTTCCAGACTGCTAGTGCATCAGGACCTGAATAAGATGAATGTTGCTGCTATTCACTTGTTCATCATTTTTGCTTAGAAACATGAGCTTGCTGGGCCAGCATCCATGCAGTTCAGTGTTCTAGCCCTGACTCAACTCTGAGTGCTTGAAAGATCT
>NW_008669666.1:275402-277352 GCF_000695815.1 Acanthisitta chloris
GGGTGTGACTTCTACCATTTAGAAAGAATACACTAAATTCTGAAGCTCTAGGTTTTATAACCCTCATGAAATAGTTTTTATCATTAATTATAACTGGATAGTCTGGATGCGAATATATATTTAAGTCCTGGCTAGTAACCAGAGGAGCAGAGGCAAGAGAAGATGAAAAATAAGGAGGGAGAAGTATTGAACAGATCTTTTTTTTTAGATCTCAGCATTTTTGACAGAAGCTTGAGGATGGTTTTCATTTCATCCCAATTAGCTCAGACTACTCCAGTTATGGAAAACTGGAAGCCAGCCAAGTTTTCATCCTATGAACAATTTGGTAACTTTAAGAAATGTTTTTATTAATAGCTTTTGTGTCTGTGTGTGTGTAACATCTGGGTATGTATAAGTGTTAATGATCATGATCTCTGCTGAAATAACTGAAACCTTGCTCAACATGACCAAACAACCTGACCCCACTCTTCTAACCCCACCCCAGTTTTGAAACAAATGAGTTCATTATCACTGCCAGCAACTCAGAAAAACAAAACAAAATTTAGGAAACAGATTAAAAACCACCTCCCTTTCATAATCTGAGGACACAAGAGTCTAAAGTAAGCTCAAAAATAAGAGTTTGATGACTATTTTGATCTGTTAAAACTATAAAACAGGCTTGCAGTGCTTTACATCTCTCTCTTGGTATCTTGTTTACCAGGAGATGGCTCTTTTCCTACTCATCAGCAGGGCTAAGAATGGAAAGGAAATAAACCATACAGAAAAATAAGTGTGCTCTCAGCTGCCAAGTACCCTAAAGTCAAATTCATCTGGGTCCACCACCTGAACAGCATGGCTGAGAACTATTGCCGAGGTCACATCACTGAAGGTGCTTGGCCAGTTGTGATGCTTTACAGGAAGGATAATCCCTGTTGATGGCTAACTCTCTGGTGCAAGTTTGAGTAACAGCCTCCTAACCAACCCAGGAAATTAACATTATCTTTAAATTAACATTATCACTCCTTAAGAATCAATTAGAAATATTTTCTTCTCAAGACTGGATGCAAAGGACAAGAGAAGAAGTCGGACTATTCACTAATTTTAACTTGCCTAATTACATGTCCACATTCAGAAACCAGTCTCCTTTATATTTAATAGAAACTGCAGGAAAAGAGTTCAAGATAAAGCTTAACTGAAAGCTCTGAATTCCCACATGCAAAAGTGCCTATTTTTCAGCTGGCAGTGCCCTTTATGCCTTAAGGAGGCAGTCTGCATACTCCATAGGTTAACAATACTGCCAGTTCCCTGAGTAAAGATGGTCTTCATCATGTATGTTCAAACTTCAGTGAGACATGCTGTCTTTGGTGGAACTGCCACAAAATTGTTTTGACCTCATAAAAATTACCAGCGTTAATTATATCACAATGTGTTTGTGCTTTCCTTATTATTTTAACATGCACTGAGACATTAAGAGAAGGAATTTAATCACAGGGATTTAATCATATATTAAATTAGTTTTCTAATAGTAGAAGTCATAACAATCCCAGCAGGTTTGGCAGTAGTGTCACAAGCGCAATACTAATTCTCTGAGATATTGTGAGAAACGACCTTCATGTGGTGGCTTCTCACAACAGCATTGCTGAATTAGAATGTTGACTCCCTTAGGAGGACCATACACTTTACAGAAAGTGTATTTGCTGATTTGGCTGCACAGTCAAGGCTAATGTCAAGGAATCGAGTGCATTGCTACAGTTTGAACACACTGCTCACACTTGTCACCCCAGCCTGTCCCACCTGCATTAAGGATGCCATTTCATCTCTCTCATATGTCCTCTCTCATATTTGCTAGATGCATTTTAATGTCTCAAATGGCACTGGACAAACTGCCGCCCCTAAAATGGACTGGATGAATTGTGCCTCTTTAGCGATTTTCAGCTGGAGACTGTGGGCTCCTCTGCTTAGCCAGATGAC
>NW_008669666.1:277488-289905 GCF_000695815.1 Acanthisitta chloris
TGCACAGTGACTTATTCCCATCAGGATATAGATAAGCATCTTGATTTAGGGTGTCCAAGTTAAGCAGTACTTTCTAGTGGTTGCAAGTTACCTGCAGAATATACTGAGCCTGCTGACATCTTTCTCACACACACACACTGCTATCATACCTCTTCCCACCGAGTGTGAAGAATCCATCTCTGAGTTATTACACAGATGTGGTGCTGGGGCCCCTGAACCCTTGCACTGCACTACAGAGCAGGGGCAGAGTAGACTCTGCTTCCTACCACTTATTTATACAGAACAGGCACAACTTGCCCAGCAGGGATGTTTGTGCAAATGGTCCATTTTACATGTAAACTTAGTGGTTTGGGGCTCTCTACGTGCTTCCACAGCTGAATACACGAACTATAGGTCTGTGAAGTTTTCAGTTTGTTTTGGGCTTCTTTAAAATGAAAACAAGCTATACACAATAACTGGGACATGACAGTGACAGCACCATTCCAAAATAAACAGCTTAGAAAAGAGCCTGTAGTCAATCATTATACCATAAACCACAGCCAAATAAAAGGGGAAGACTAAACAGCAAAAGAGTTTTCTTCCAAGTCCCTCACAATTTTCTAGTAGTTTCTCTGCATTATGATCACCCCAGCCACAATTTTCTCTTCTCCTCACAAGCCTTCAGAAGCAGCTATGAGGAAGTCCTCCAGGGGGGTGATGACACAGGTTCGGTATGTAAGAACATTGTCCTCATATCAGTCCTCAGCAGCTTCTCCACTTTCTTCTTTTTACTCAGAATTTAGTCTGTGGGGAAAAAATAAAAATTATCATTAATTAACAATTAATTACTATTCTTGTTGTTGTTGTTTTTTCTAAATCCTTTCACAGGATCCCTCTATTCCCTCTGGTAAATGGGCTATAATTTTGCACACAACTGGGTGGTGTCCTCTGGCTCCAAAACCTCCTAACCACCATATACTGTGTTCACAAACAAAGTTTACCGGATGTTCAGCTTGCATGAAACTCTGCCAAGTCTGTGAGCACTAAATGTTGAACTAATAGTGAACTTTCATAAAGAAGGTCAATAATAAACCTCCGTGAATTACTGTTGTAAGCTGCTATAAATTGCTCTGCGGCAGGTTCCAAGCAATGTTTTTGCTGTGATTTCACTAAAACTGTAGTAAATCCTTACAAAGAAGAACCAAATAAGATGTACTCTACCTCCAAATCTTGCAGCCATGCTGCAGAGTTTCTAGGCTGCCTTCATTCACACAATGCAAAAAGTGAAACCACAGTTTGCAATACTGATCTAGGGAGTTTGTGCCAATCCTGTACACAAATTGAAACACCTTTAATCGTTTCGAAGTCAGTATCTTTCAGAATTTGAAGGAATTTGGTGCTTTATTGCAAGGACTAAGTGACAAGTAAGACCAGGATCCAACATTGGAATAGATGTCCCATCTCAACTACATGTCATATCTACAGTTCCTGATATGTAACATTTTCCTGGACAAAAGACATGAAAAAAAATTTTAGCACAGCCAAATCTCTGTTTATCATTTTCCCCTTGCAAATTGGAGCCATACTTTGATTATGTCTACCAAAGCCTCCTACCTCTTTTTTCCCCCCTTTGCTTGGTGACATACAGTATCATCTTTTATAGGGGACATCACTCGGTCTGTTTCGATTCATGAAACATCTTTTAGTCCCTAGTATGAGGCTAAGAAATTTTGCAAAAGCACAATCACAATCTGTCAAGAAGGAAAGGAGATATCTAGGAGCCAGGCAGGAGAGAGGACAGAGTGAGTTCAAGTCAGCAGGTCCCAGAGCAGCTGAGAGGAGGGTCCCTTTGAGGACCTCCATCCTGTTTCATATCTTTTCCAGGAAATTAATTTTTCAGGAGCTGAAGAGGACTGCCAGGTAAAAGGTCATGAAACACCAAACCCCCCTACTTATCCCTGCAACAGAACAAGATTTCCCCCCAACATTGCACCCATGGGCTCCAACCTTCTCCCAGATGTATCATCTCTACAGAAGAAGAGTTGTGTGACTCCCCTCCCTGCAGCCTTGGGGCATAGTGCCAGCTCTTCCCACTGTGAATACCCAACAAGCATTAACAAACTCCTTCCATATCGACCACTCAACAGAAATCACAAGAACTGACTTTTCATTTATCCTCATTAAACAAGGGGCAAGCGGTATTTTTGAGGATGTCAGACAAATGTAGTCTTAGAATGAGTTTGATACACAAAGTATTTAGGCAGCAGAGTATGTATGGACATATAAATCTTTTCTTATTCATTTCTGGGATGGTTGGCAGGAAAACTACAGTGTTCTTCAGCCAACCTGGAGAAATGTAAGACTTGCTCATGCAGTCATTACAGATTAATCTGCAAGTGTTAAATTGTTAGGAAAATTAGTAATAAATTGTCAGGAAAGTGTAGAAAAATATTTGAAAGAGATAAGTCTCATATTTCAATATCTTTCAAGTAAAGGGATGGGCATAGGAACATGACCTCTCCATGAGAAGGGCGGGATCCAGCACTTAGCTCAGTTCTTGGGAAGCAGCAAACACGAGTGTAGGAATGCATAATACAAGGACTGAGCATCAGTCATGCCAGGTGGCTATATATTCTTAGGATATCTCACCACAGGACTCATAGATGGGGAGGAACGAAGAATTGGGTTGTAAATGGGGTAAGCAATGACATCTTTGTTAACAGGGTCAAAGACAACATATATCTTTATCTAGGTCTTACACGTGTACACAGGCCTGTTCCAAAATTCACTGAAATCACTAGGACTTTCTCTACTGACACCACAAGCCCCAGATCTGGCCCATAAAGAGCTGCAACAGGACTGCAACCATATGGAATTACTTCTGAGTCACAGTAGTAAGAGATATAACAAAAATATGTTGGCTTGTTTGAGTTGGTAAACATAACAGTGTTGGCAAACTCAGCAAGGGACCAGATGCTAAGAGGTCTGGAAGCTATCCTTTCATCCTTAGCAGTGGATACTTTGGATGAGGGTGAAGACCATGAAGAGGGCAGTGTGGACATCTCAGCATCGATACTGGCTGTGTTCTACCTGTCCCATGGACATACAGAGCTTTCCAAATTTGGCAGTCTGAAAGCTAAATTTTCCCTGAATCCAAACAAACCCATGAGACAGGACATACTGAGGTAGATAAATTACAGTTCTAAAATACAAGTATTTAATTAAATCTTGTCTGGCTGTATTTTGTACCCTTCTAAAAAAAAATAAATGAAAAGTCCAACTTCAAAACTAATCTGGAACTGACTGCCTATGTTATAATTTACTAGAAACTCTCTTGTCATCACTTCAGTTCATAGAAAGGAAAAATATGAACAGCAACAGCTTTCACCAGTTCCTATTTAAAAAAAAAAAAAAAAGAAAGAAAAAAAGAAAAAGAAAGCAAACGCTGCATTTGCTGCATTTAAAGAAAACATAATTAAATACAGAGGTGAAGACAGGTCCAAGTTTGTGGTAACGGCAGGGAGGTCAGCCAGGCCAGTCAAGGTGGAGAAAGGTGGGACAGGTTAGTAGAGGGCAGACAGGTTTCCTAGTGCCCTCCCACTGCCTGGCCTGGCAGCCCTGGGATACCTGTCCTGAGCCTTGGGCTGTATGAACTCCTCTGGCTCCAGCTGAAACAGGACATCTCCAAACTCTCTGCCGGCAGCTACGTCTGCATTATGGTGCATAAAACAGAGACTACAGACAAGACAACGGTGTGGAGCACCTGCAGGAACATGCCATGACAAGGCTCTTCCAGATGTGATTTACCTGGAGGGGACTGTGACTGCTGCCCTTGCAGAAAACAACCTTTTGGGGATCCTGACTGCTTCACATCCAGGCTCCTGACTGAAAGGTGACTAACTCCTCCACTCTCCATCCATCCCACTTAGGAATCATAGAATCATAGAATAGTTTGAGTTGGAAGGGACCTTTTAAAGGTCATCTAATCAAACACCTTCAGCACCCCACCATGGGCATGGACACCTACCATTAGACAGGTTGCTCAAAGCCCCATCCAACCTGGCCTTAAACATTTCCAGGCATGGGAAATCCACAGCTTCTCTAGGCAACTTCTACCAGTGTTTTACCGCCCTTGTTGTACAAAACTATTCTTTCTTTTATCTAATCTATATCAACCCTCCTCATGGTTGATATTAAAACCATTACCTCATGTCCTTGTAAAAAGCTTAATTAGATTTCAGATCTTTCTCTTAGCAACTATTTGTTCAGGACTTACAAGAACAGCAGCCAAGGCTTGTGAATGGAAGTATAATATATTAAAATAATAAAACATCAAGGGCAAAATGGCAGTATAGCTGTTTTACAAAGTACTTTATAAATCTGCATTGCCCAGCAGATTTTCCCAAGCATCAGACTGACAGCTCAGGTGAAATAGAGACAGGGCAGCAGGGCTGGTGGGTATACTCGCGGTGAAAGGGCAATTCCATCCCAGCTAACTTTCTTGGAGCAGCTCTCTGGAGGTTTTCTGTGTCTGGTTTCAGCCAGCTGGTGAACTGTTAAAGGGAAGTGTCACCACACACCATTCCCCCACCAACGCACTGCTCAACTTGGGGTGTGTCAGAAAACCCTGCTCAAGTCTTCGTGTTGAAATGCTGCTTCATTTTGAGACTTTTATGGGTGGACAGAGTTTATGCAGACTTCGCTTGCTTTCATAAACACTGTCATGCAACAATGCATAGTCCCTGTTTCATGTGTGTGTGGTCACTAGATTGGTCAATAGATTGTTTGTTCAAAACAAATGGTTCACGTGCAATAGGATTTTCCTAGGTCTTTGTTTGTCCCTTTCATGCAAAAATAGCAGTACATATCGTGTTGGTTTTGCTCTTTCCTTTTTTTTCTCTGTAAATTACAAGGACAACAAGAAGACCAAAACAGAGGTCATTTTTTCAGATCTCATCTTCATAGGGAGCATGTGCCCACTGTGACTAGATACCCAGTCCTGAATGTTTACACTAACCACCTTTCAAAAGGCTACCATTTAACATGGCAATCCTTCTCCTTTCCAGTGAAAACCTCCGTGTGAGAGGAAACAGGAGTTTACCTAGATCCTGAGATTTCAAGATGCTGTTAAAATACAGAATATGTACCCTGACACTCTGATTTTTAATAATAAAAATGTAATTTTGGGGCCCTACACAAAAATTTCCAATGAAGATTATTTTCTATTGAAAACAAAACAAAACCAAAACCAAACACTTTAATTGAAAAAAAAATTGTCCACTCTGTTTGAAAGCTCAAATCAAGATCAAGGCCTTTTGTTTAAGACACCATACAGACATGATAGCAGAAAGCTCATGATCTAAGAAGGTGGTAATCTAAGGGAATTAAATAGAAAAGAAAGAAGCCCCAGGACCATTCTCTGATAAAGAACAAAGATACAACAGGGTTAGTTGACTTACATGTGGTCACTCTGGAGAGAAAAGTGCTAAACCTCAGTCTCCTGAGTCCAAGGCCAATACTTTAACCACAAGACAGTCCTTCCACACTAAAAAGGATTATTTTTTTTACTGTTGGAAGCTGTTCTTTTTATCCTATTGGTGTTTAAGAACTGAATGTTTTGTTAACCATTAATTTTGGATGAGTTTGCCATCTGAAATCTTATAGCACTTACAGTAGTTTTTGGAGATTTCCCTTGTTGGACCATTCATACAAGTAGATATATCTTATTCTTTCCTTGGCTTCTTTCTGTGTTTGTTTTGGCTACCAACACATTCTACTTACAAGAAGAATAAGGGAAACCTTTCCAAAAAATTAGCACACTTAGTTATGAAAGAGTCAAAAGCATATCATGCCCTTGCAAAGCATGAGTGACTGAGAGAGTTCCTTTTTTAATTATTTTTCCTAGGCTCAGAGGAAGCAAAATATTTGAGAGAAAAAGAAAAAAACATGTCTGTTTACCATACCCAAAATTTGACGAATTTGAAACAGGAGAGGACTGCACACACTTGTGTGAAGTGCCAGCCTCCTGGGCAGTACCAAAACTCCTTTAACACTTGAAAAATAGATTTTCTTTATTTGAAGGCCAAAAACAGCAATGAATTTCCCCACAGACTCACTTTTCTTTCATCTGAGAAACACAGGTCAGTGAATTTGCATCCAAATTACTTTTTTTAGGACTGTCACTGGTTCTTTTTACTTCACTTATGGCAAAACACATGATAATATCCAATGGAGGAAGGTCTACACAAGCTCCAAAGTCCTACTTGAAGCAAAATTAATTTGTAGGCTGTATAGACTTCATGTTGGATATGTCCCTGCCCAGGCCAAGGGGTTGTGACTAGATGATCTGTAAGGTCCATTCCAACCCCTGAAATTCTATGATTCTATGATTCTATTTAATTTATTAATTATGTCTATGAAGATCATTGTGACATGTTGGAAGCTGGACTAGTACCATATTTAGAAGACCTATTACATCTATTTTCCATTGGACATTTATTTTGCTAACCCAGATGTCCCACCAGATCTCCTGGGGTGCCTGACTCCATCATTTGTCTCCAAGTCACCAACAAGCACCAGCTGTAGTAACTGGCTCATGAACACATTTCCTTTGTAACTCAGAAGGCTGAAGTCAAGGGCTGAGTGGGATCTGCCCCACAAAATTGCCAACTGCCTTTTCAAATGTTTTATTAAATATACTGGTCCAAAGTTGTATTTTGTTGGGAACATCTGGATGTGGACTTGGGGTTGAATTAGCCTCTTGAGATGAGGTTGCAATGAAAGAGTGATGAACATATACAGAGTGATTCCCGTCATGAGATGCCCACTTACCCACAGAGCTACCAATGTCCCATAGTACCTCATACCTGCCTGCAGGACCTGAGCCACAGAAAATCTTCCACCTTTCTTCATCCTGAGAGCTGAACTTAAGTTTAGCAGGACAAAACAGTCACAGTTCTACACAGTCTGTAGGGAATGTTCTTGGCTTTTGTATTCATGGGGTTTTGGAGGCATCAAAGCCAGATAACTGCAAACAAAAGTTAAAGTTTCTTCAGGCATCCCCTCTGAAATATCATAACATTCACCCATCTCCCTGCATAGCTTGTGGCCTTGGTGTACTGTCTCTAAGGACAGCAAATCTGGCCTTGAAGTGAACTTTCAAGCATCCCCAAACAATATCAGACACAAAAACATCCAGTGCCTGTAGTCTAGTGTTTACCAAGCATTTGTCCTTGAATCCTTGACTTATTCCCACAGTGTCTGAGTTTTTCATGCAATCACCCATCCAAGTATTATACAGTACCAAAGCTGCTTTGCTCCTTGGAGCAAACAAGAGGAGATGGAAAAGGATGGAAAAGTGAGAAAACAGAGCTGTTTAAAACCAGTAGAAATCTCACTATCCTCCTTACACACAAAGTGAACCTAGAGCACCCCTTCCTTCCTTCAGGGTTGGGTTTAGCACTGCAGTGCACTGACAAGCCCAACACCAGGTAGTCAAGTTAGATGGGATCAAACTCTTCACAAGGCATTAGCCATTCCTTCTTGTTTTCAGTTTTGATCTATGAGAGGCCAGTCATAACTTTCTGCATGCCCCAAGTTATCAGTGTATTATTCCCAGCAGAAATAGACTTCTTTACCAGTACTTTTAATTAATTTCAGGATCTTTAAATCAAGTCCATATGAATGGTACGTAGAGTCAGATCCTCAAATGCCCATGTGTATTAATTAAATTCTTTAATAAAAAGAATTCTCTTTTAAGCTACGGGAAATTGCAGTGTGTGTATGTACATGATCCTTGCATTCATACTGCTTTTTCATGTTTACCTAGTACACACACTCATCCAAAATTGAGTTAATGGCCCCAGTCTGCCCCTAAGGACTCTGCAGAGGGCAGAGACTAGTCATAAGCAGTTTCTCTGAGAAAGTACTGGGGGAACATACAGAAGAGATTTCTTGAAAAGGAGGAAGGATAAAAGTATAATTAGAGTAAATTGTGTTATTCTGTGCTGCAGAAGGATCGTGCAGGTTCTTTGCAGGTTACTTTCTGCAGCCAGTGGATATTCTGCCATTTGCTTTCAGGGTACCTTGGGTCCACATAGTATTATCCCACAGAAAGAGAGGTGCAAAAAAGGAAAACAAATACTGTAATCCAGAGGAAATTCCTACAGCAGAAATACTAGTGGAATAACAACTGCGCTTATCAGCACATCATTTAGCTTTAGTTTGTCCAGCTTTTCAAAAAGGGGAATGGTGGAATTTTCCACCTCATCATGACAATTATAAAGTTAAAATAAATAGTTTTATTAAAAAAAAGCACACAGAAAACATCTCTTTTGCATTCCTGACTGGTTTGGTTTGGGTTGCTGGTTTTTTTTGGCAACAATTGTGAGTCTTCAAGGTCCCTGAAGCACTATGTACATCTGTTGCTAAACAGATCAAGAGACCTGTTTGCTTTGATGTGCACAGCAACATCTAAAGGAAAAAATAGAAGGCAACTGGGTTTTCTTTCTTGACTATGACTCCCTCAT
Organism: Acanthisitta chloris; assembly: GCF_000695815.1. Taxonomy (NCBI): domain Eukaryota; kingdom Metazoa; phylum Chordata; class Aves; order Passeriformes; family Acanthisittidae; genus Acanthisitta; species Acanthisitta chloris. The sequence continues at coordinate 285,996 of NW_008669666.1, forward strand.
ACACAGTATTTAGTCTGTTTCATTTTGGAAGCAGGTACTTCACGAGCAGCAAAAAAGCAGGTCCAGCTTTGAGGGAGGTCAATAGTTTACAAAATAGCAAATGCTGTTTTTCTTTAAGTATGTTTTATTCTTCAATTTATGAATCAAATTCCTGGTATTTGCAATGTGGTGGTTAACCTCTATCACCTGGCTTTATGATTGCGAATTCTATGCTGGACAATGAATCCATCATGTTTTATTGAGAAGGAGACAGTCTTGCATTTTAAAATGTGCAACAACGATCTTTGACTTTGTCCTTTAGATTTGGGTCAGCTAGCAAAACTGGAGGAATGTTTATGATTAAGGGAACTTATAAATCAGAGAGAAAGGAGACAAATTCATTAGTTATTGCTTATAGCAACTCTGAACTTCTGATATTATTTTTCTGGTTTCTTTTCAAATAAAGTCTATAAGGGTGTCTAAATATAAAAGTCTCCAGAACAGATTCATGGTGTAGATTCTTTGAGATAAACTCTGTATCTGAATTAGCCACATTAACTTCAGCTGACATTTATCTTCAGGACATAGTCTAGTCTTGGCTTGTTTGTTTCTGCACTTATCTCAAGCATCTCTCTTGTATTTGAGCTCTTCTACAGAAAGTAAACAGAAATAATAAACTACACAGTGATCATATAAATCTTCCCTCCCTGTGGAAATATCTTCAGCAACTCCTGTACTATGCAGCCTTTAAATTTTCCAACAAGTTTTGTTTGGCTAAAACAACTCTTTCAGAAAGTCAGCCAGTTTTAATTGAAGGCATTGAGAAATGAAGGGATCTATCAATCTTTCCATGGTTCATTGCAACGGTTAATCAACCTCACAGTTAAAATCTGCCTTATTTCCAGTGTGGAATTGCCTTGTTCTAGCTTCCTGCCCTGGATAGGCAGCACATTCTTCTTGAAGAAAAACAATTAATTACACACTGTGGTGAAGTCCTCTTTCAACTCTACTGATAAACTAAAATGAGGAATTGGAGTTCACCAAAGAGCTCACTGCACAGCATTTCCTGCAATCAAATCATTTGGGTTTGGTTTGTGTTGGGGTTTATTTGTTTGCTGGTTTGGAGGTTTTTTTCAGTCTGCACCTGCTACAGTGTTTTGAGGAAGACTTTGAAAGAGCAAACACTGGAGCTGGATGAGTTTCTCTCCTGGAGCTGGGATGGAAATGCAGCACATCCCACTGCCACGTGGAGGTTCGGTTATTCTCCAGCATCACAGTCTCCTCCCCCTTCCCATGCCATGTCTGCCATGTGGGCCCCATCCTCTACAAATATTGATACTGGGTTTCTGTTCTCAGTGGCATGGATTTTCCTTAATCTGTTTTGTGAATAATCCCTGCTCTTCACCTTTCCTTGGAATTTGCAAGAAGTAGTCTTGACTAATAGCAGATAAATTACCTTAACATAACCTATTTCATTCTTTTTTTAACCACCACTCAGGCATAACACTTTGAAAATCTTGGAGATGGGGACAGTCTCTGCTATTGTACTCTGGTGTCTTCTGCAAACAGCATTTGCTTCTTGTGCAGCAGTCAGGAGCTATAGCCAAGTACCAGACCTCCAAATTCTCTCTTTGGGTTTGCAGACTTTTGAGATGTAAATAGGGGCAGAGGAGACTGAGTCTGCAGTGTAAGCTCTTCCCTGACTCAAGAGTACTCCTTTGGGGCACTGGAAAAATGAAAAGTTAACTTGGTTGTTTTTTTCCAAAGATTTTCTATAACACCAGACACTTCATATGCAGCCACTGAGGCTGTGAATCTCGAATGAATCCCCCATCTCACCAAATTTAGGTGTCTTTGTAGTAAATGTCAACATTTGAGCTAGACTCTTTACAAGATGTCTGTGTAGTCAATGGACAGAGAGAATTTATAGGGTGGAGTTCATGCAGCCTCTACTGAACAATTCTTTCGGGACAATATGCATCACACCTTCTAGGAGATTCTTTATCTCTGTAGGCTATGAAGAATATTTCTGTACATTAATTGGGACATAAACCCCTTTAAAGTCAGGCAAGTTTAACTCCACAAATTTCAATAGCCCCAGATGAGCAAATAATTTGGAATAATTTTCTATTTACTCTCAGAAATAAATTATTTATTAAGGAAATTACTTTATTTAAACACATTAGTAGCATAGGTGTCAGTCTGATTTCTTTGTCAGTGGTAACATCAGTGGGAGAAAAGGAAAATAAACCTTCATACCTATATATACATACCCAAATATAAGGGTTCCCCTTTATATCTTGGGCATGTCTTAGCAGAGTATCATGTTTTAGGCCTTACATAGACTCAGGTATTGGACATATGTTACAGCTTTGTAAAGGGTAATTTGATATGGTGTCAGCCCCGTGTTATCATTCACCCCACTGGCATGTTAAGCCTCATTCACATAAAGCTATTGAGAAGAGAGACAAAATCAATATGTCTGTACAGCAATGAAGATACCAGGTCAGAAACTGTGAGCCACTGACATCTGCCTTACAGAGAACTATTACAGCCTAATGTGTGTGCCTAGGTATTTGAAATAAAGTAAACTGGACATTATGCCTAATGAAGCCACAGTCCCACAGGGGCACCCACTACCTCCCTGGGTAATGTGCTCCAGTGTCTGATCACTCTCCCATTAAACAACTTCTGCTTAATATATGATTTAAACTTCCCTTCTTGCAATTTATACCCGGTACCCCTTGTCCTATCATTAGATTTCCTAAAAAAGAGTCCCCATCCAATTTCCTTCTAAGCCCCTTTCAGATACTAGAAGGTTACTGTGAGGTCCCCACACAACCTTCTCTTTTCCAGGCTGAACAGCCCAAACTTTCTCAACCTGTCTGCATAGAGAAGGTGCTCCAGTCCTCTTATCAGTTCCATGGTCCTTCATGGCCCAACAGTTTCATGTCCCTCTTATGCTGGGGACACCAGAACTGTATGCAGTACTCCACGTGTGGTCTCACAGGAGCAGAGAGGCAGAATCACTTTCTTTGACCTGCTGGCCACACTCCTTTTGATGCAGCCCAGGATTTGGTTGGCTTTCTGGGCTGCAAGTGCACACTGCTGGCTCATGTTGAGCTTTTCATCAATGTGAAATGCTTCATACATTGCTTTTTTTCAAGGATGCCTTGGGAGGCCTTTCCACCCTCTGATGATGGAACCAATCCATGGTGGGTCACTATAACAAACATGGTAACCACTTTCCTCTTCCCTGGCTCCTCCTCAGCTATGAATTAGCTCCCTTTATAAATCAACTCTTGCAGCAGCAATAGCACAATGACTTTGAAAGGCAGCAAATACAATAGGGAAAACAACAGTTATTTTGTATTTTCTTAACAAAATGCAATAAGAATACTATCCTCCATGATATTTCCTTTAGGAACTGGGTCCTGGCTCATAGTTTCTTCACTCTTCCAACTAGGTCATATCACCAAGGAATGCCATCTTTATCAGTCATTAATCCACATGATTATCACTCATTTCTCAACCTTTCTCAAGAACTTCTCTGCAGTAGAAAACTAAAATACCAGCTGTGAAATGAGTTTGACACCTTTAAATTCAATTTGTTTGGAACAAGGTTGTCATTTCACTCTTCTGGACAAAAAGAATGCGTTGACTGCTGCAGAGAAAACTCTGGGACAGCTTTAAGCATAACGGTGGGTTTTCACTAAACACACAAAACCAAGAACATTTTGCACAGATATAACAAGCAAAATGGTAAGAATAGTGTTCACAAAACCAGTCAACTCTTCCGCATTTTTAAAATTTGAAACAAATGTATACATTATTTGAGAGGAACCAAAAGAAAAGAAATTAACCAAAATTTCTTCTTCTCACTTGAAATAATGAATAACAAGTAATGATGTGTCAACCAATAAAGTTTCTT
>NW_008669666.1:289924-321241 GCF_000695815.1 Acanthisitta chloris
GCCTTTTCTCTCATACACCTCTCATACTTACACCCTCAAAGTCATCAGGGTGTAATCCCAAAAACCAGTTAGTAGACCAGAGCGAAGTGACAGCCTTTGGGGAGCCAACAAACACTCATATCCAGTTAATGTTATTGTATACTCTATTTCATGGTTTAGAATTAATTGCAATTGGGGCATGGAAAAAAAATCCTTGAAGCCTAAAGTGGTTTTCCAAATTCATAAGGAAGTATTTTTCTTTGAATAATAGTGTTATTATAAAGTTATGTTCATTACATTTTTTAAATATACCCTTTATTTTATTTCAAATTTCTGTTACTTGTGGCCAGGGGCTGTCTAGTGCTCTCATCCTGTGGGAAGTTCCTGGCTGGAAGCAGTATCGTTTCTGTAATTACCACTTTCACTGAAATAGTTCTGGGCACTCCAGAAATGCCTTCAAGTATTTGGTCATATGCAGTAACAGCTGGAGGGACATCTAATAGCTGATGCTTGTTCCTAAATGCTAGAAAAGGGTAAGCTCATTTGAAAACTTCTTTTTAAGCATCTCAGTGTTTTTCACATTTCCAAAACCAAGTGAGTTTGCTCTCCTGACTGCATAACAGTGAACAGTGCTGACCTTTACTGCTTTGTAAATCCTGATGGTGAGACCCAACAAAAGTCAGGTGAAGATTGCTACTATCTACTTTCCAGCATAAAATCCCGTCCATGGAGATTTCTCAACCTTTTTATAAATGACTGAATCTTTCCAGCATTCTCCAGGATCAATAGGTCACCCGTCCTTGCAGCTGTCTAAAAGTGAGGGACCTGGTCCAACATCAGTGTTTCCCTCATCCGCCCATGGAGGGATGAGTACTTCCAGAGAGAGAGATTCCGGAACCCTAAGATCCAAGTATCCAAGGCAGGTGTGTTCTTCCCCAGTTGAGTTCCTTTGGCAGCACAAGGCGCTGTGTCCCATCCAACACCCATCCCACTTTCAGGTCCAAACTGAGAATTAGCTTCCTCACTCATCTGAGGCAAAACAAGGAGTTTAGGAAGACAAATACTTAGGTCTGTGTTGGCAATGGAGTCTCAGGAAGACAGACAAAAATCCAAACCTTGCATTCACAAACAGTAGTTCCCAGAGACTGTATTGAATCACCTACCACATGACTGGGGTGTTATCTATGGCAAGTGCTTCATCCACAAATTTTTGTTCGTAGAAACTTCTTCTTTTGCCACATTATTATAAAATGTGGCCAAAATTCAAGATCAGGAATCTTGCTATTGGCTTCAATAGTACCGATATTTAATTTCATTTTTCTTTTCACACATTTCTGGCAAAAATATATTTCAAAGGAACTGTTCTGTGTCCCCCTGGATCATATGCACTCACCTCAACTCTGCCTCATATACCCTGAGATATGACCAAGGATGAGGCATGTGGAAACTATAAGCAGCATTGAAGCTACCTCTCATATGCAGTTTGGCCAGTTGTAGACATCAGCCACTTCATTAGCTGGATGCTGTCAAATAAAGCCACAAATACTGGATCTTAGAGAATTATTTAGGTTGGAAAAGACCTTTAAAATCATCAAGTCCAACTGTTAATCCAGCACTGCCATGTCCACCACTAAACCATGTCCCTAGGAGACACAAATTTGGGGTTCTCTTTCCTTCCCACATGCTGATTTTCATTAAGTCTGTAGAAACACAGTTATCTTTGAGACTCCCATCCCTCCATCAAATTTGATGGAAATTAGTTTAACAGCTACTAGAAAGGCTAAACCAACAAGCAGGTATCAGCAGACACAATTCACACTTCCCTACAAAACCACACTACATGAATGGATTTGTAATTTACTGAACATGGTAAAAGAGCTGAGCCCTGCAAAACAGAGAGAAGAAACCACAGCAACCACCAAAGAGCTTCGCACTTCTTGCTGGACTACTCAGAGCAGCCACTTCCCAGTGGTGATTCAGGAGTTAGGATCCAACCAGCACAGAGCACAGTGGCAGAGACAGGAGGATCATGTGGTAACAATGGAAAAATTAAAGATTCAAAGTCCTTCAGCTTGGTCATCAGGTTAATAGGAAATTTTCCAATAGGAAAATCTAACTTTTTCTTTCTCATGAATAGAAACAAATGGGAAAAGTTAAGTGCTTAATATTAAAAACAATAATTCTTTGCTGAAGTGGTGACCCTGTAAACTTGGATTGTGGACACTGATGGGAGGAGCAGAGGGACATTTTGTCCTAAGCAAATTTGCCCATCATTAATAATGGATACAGAAGAGCTGACAGATTATCTTGAGTATTTGGTCCTATTTTTTCATACATGAGAGAACCCCTGTTTTGAACAAATGATTTTTCTTCTTCAGGAAAAGCAAATTCTGTCTGACTGGGTATTTCCTAGCACCCAGTGTGGACTATTTTCCATCTTTGGTAATTAGAGTCAGCCAGGAACAGGCATCAGAGTCCTCTTCCAGCCACCTCCTAGCTGTACTTAGTACATCAAATATGTGTTCACAAGCAAAAATCTATTTCCTAATTACAGGCTTCAGTGGGGTCAAAAAGAAGAAATAAATATTTTGACAGTTTTAACCTGTTCATCCTTTTGGTCCTTGTCTCAAGCAAAGACCACCCTCTCATGAAATTTGCAAACTCTTGTCTTCCCTGGTTTTAGGAAACACTGAGACATTCACATACATTTTGAGTATGTCAATTGTTCGAGCTGTTGATCAGTGCTGTTCCTCTGCTGCTCTTGCTCCTTTAAGAGTCCTTGTCCTTGGAAGTCAAGTTCATGAAGCTTAATTCAAGTTCTACAGAGTCTAAAGTGCTGATACACTAATTAACCAAGCAGCACTAATTGCGAGATGGTGCCAAGGCACTCAAAGGAAAGCTAGGGAAGTACATGCCATGAATCAAGACTGCGCTTTCATTCTCTGAGTTGCTGTTAGCTAGAATCAGGAAAGAAAAGAAATTAGTGAAGGGAACCACAGAGGTTAGTGAAAAAGGCTAATAGCACATTTAACTTCTTACTTGGAAGGTTTAATTGATATTTAAAAAATAATAACAATAATAATACACATTTAACAGTTTGCATGAAATTGCACAGTTTCCATAGGGGCTTGGTTTGCTTCTCCTATAACCTGTTTATCATTACACCCTGAAACAAGATATAATTAGGGCTAGATCTCCCTGGGACAGGATCATGAATGGTTTTCTAACAGGAATATGCCTTACAAGAGAAAAAGAACTCAAGATTTTCCATGGAGATACATCTGTAAACAACATTGTCCACCACTGAAATTAAGGTAAGAACCTTTAATCCATGTGTTTACAAAACCTTCCTTTAGTATAAGTCCTGTCTATGAGGAAAACGTAACTCAAAATGTAACTCAAGATCCTGACTTTCCAGAGAAGAACCCACCTTGATTCCCTCAAAAGAAACTTTTTCAGACATTTTTCTGCTTAAAAAAAAAATCTTTCTTGCCTGTCTTGCCTTGTCTTGTCTTTCCTTGCATTACTTTGCCTTGCCTGTTGAATCAGGACATTTTTCTCCTGCGATAGCAAAATTTGCCTTTGGCATTTGGATTTCTGTTTCCAAGCAAACTGGACTTTCTAATGCAACTGAATTTAAAAGCTCCTCAGTCTGAGTTCTGAAGATCCAACACCATATCTCAGCTGGACGGGAAGGCCTGAGCACGTCTTACCCGTAGAAGATAAAATCAGGACAAATCCCTCCTTAGCTTTCAGAGACTCCAACTTAAAATGCCTCAAAGCAGAGTTTGTGCAAACTAGTCAGAAACTTGAAGGCAGAAGAAGCGCAAAAAATCACTTGATTCTTGAAGTGCTCAAAATGACGGTATTTTGTAAAATCAGCTTGTGCCATTAGTGTCCTGACCTCTTGATCCTACACATGTGAGGTTTTCACTACATTAATTCCATCTTCTGCAACCTTGATGGTAATTCATTAAGTCTGCTTTGGGAACCCGTTAAAATCTCACACATGACATGAGGGATTCCATTTTATGCATCAGTTTTCCCTTCATTGAGCGGGATGTCTCCCATTGTAAAACGACACATTACTCAAGTAATGCTACAGCCTGGTCCCTCATGTGCTTGGGGCTGGAGGCAACAGCTGCGCATCACAAGCAGCAACAGGAAGGGTATGAACCATCTCCAAAGCAACCCACTGACATACCCAAATTACAAGCAATAGTGAGGAAACAGCAAATTGCTAATTGTGAGATGGCTTTGTTTAAATGCTCTGATAGCCAAAAGGGCTAATGCACTGGCTGCCTCTGGCACAGCAGAGATAGATGTCTCTCTGGCTGGGAGATCACAGTGCTCTGAAATGCCCTTCCTTCCTACTGAGATGAAAGGCAGCCTGAATGCACAGATAATTTATCAAGCATACAGCACTCAAATATAGCCCATTTATCTCCTTCTAAGTGCTTTGCTTCTCCTACCACTCAGCTTAGAAAGATAATGTTGGTGGCGAGGGGGATGCTTTGGTAGGTGCAAGAAATCATTCGATTATCCATTGCGAATAATTTCTAAGCACACCTATTTCTGTCCACAGATCCAGAGGGCCGTTTTTCTAAAATGTTTTGGAAATCAATAGGATTTGCACACTTAAAACATGTCAGTGTGTAGGAAAACCCCATAGGATCTGTCTGATATTTTTCTGTCATATGCCTCCCACCTTGATGCCAGTAGAGCTCCTAGTGCTGCACACAGAGGCAAGGGGAAGATCCAGGGCTACACAGGGAGGGAGTGTTCATGAAAGGGGGGGTGAATCAATACAGCAGACTACAGCACGTGAGTACCAAGTTTCTTTGGCCTCCTAGGTCGTGTGCACTGTAGAGCTGAAAGCCTGTACTTTTGGCTTATTGCTGAAGTTGCATCACACCCAGCAACCGAAGTGGGTTTTACTTCATATTTGCTGCTAGGAATGTGCAAATGGCTATTCTGCACCCCAGTGAAAAGCATGCTTGATTGTCCATGTGTCCAAACCCTTACAGTGCTTGCATTCACATTCTCACACAGTTGCCTTTGCACATTTTATATAAGGCCTACACACATCTGTAACCACACCTATCCAAATAAATTTGTGTTCCTAACCAAACATATACGAGAATAAAAACAAACAGACTGCTCACACAGAGCACAGAAAAGAAAAATGGTCATGGACAGATAACGTCTTGCTCTATGCATGATGGACATCAAGAATAAAAAGCAGTCTACAGCCTTTCCCTTTCTAGCAACACTACATATTGAAGACTGCTCAAGACTGAAGCAGAATGGAAGGATTCCATCATGGAAGTTTCATGCTTACGTACACTTCCATGCCCTCTATGCCTTTAGGACAGCCTGACATTTCTGACTCTGATCAGCTTGTGTCTCATTGCAGCCCCTAGACACTTTGCTGTCTAATCAGTTGCTCTGGCATTGGTTTGGACAATTGGTTCAAGAGGAGTGCCTTGTCCTTCCTGATTTGCTCCCTTACTATTTCTGTCTCTGTCTCTAATTCATAAAGATACTTTTAAATTCTAACACTGTCCTCCAAAGGAAATATTAAAATTTCCTTCCAAGCCCATCTAATCTTGGTGTTCTATCAGCATTAAAAATATCTGCCCCTACTCTATTGCCTCTATTGCCTCTATTGGCCTATTAGTACATTCCCCAATTTGAGAGCAAGCCATTTTTATTACTTGACTTCTGAGTAAATATTTCCAATCTATGTTTATCCAGTGATGATCATTTTCATCTAGACTATTCTCCTTTGGTTTCCCAGTGAGAATGGTGTGCTCCGGCATTAGCCAGCCAGACTGCTCTCCCTCACCCAAAACCACTCTTGACCTCTTATTAAGAGAAGTAACTTCTGGAACCTCAACACCCATTGAATATAAGTAGTTACTATTGTTCATTTTCAATATAATGGCTACACTTGAGCATGGACATTAAAGTCACCATGAAATATAATACAGGGAATTACTGGTGAACTTCCAGTCAAAAGATTTTGACAGAAATGGAAGAAAAAAACCCCACAACAAAAACAACACCCTAAACCAAAACATATCCCAATATGCAAGTCAGAGAAGAGACACTGATTAAATTAACCACGACAAAAGAGACAAGTGGTAGTCACTTGCATAACCAGGTCCCTGTACCACTGTGTTGTCCCCTTTTGGATGCATCCCAACTTTTTGACTCACTGTAGGCAAGATACCCTTTTGCATCTGGTCTCCATTAGATAGTAGGCGTCAGAAGGAGGTGAGGTCTGCTATGGCTTCTTATTTGGAGTGCTTGTTGCTTGGTAGTACAAACAGTGGGTTATTAGACAAGCCAAATGCTGATATTTCCATAACGCTTGTAACACAAGCTCCGGTTTGCTTCAGTTTGGTCACAGTGGTTTACACATAGAGCCACACGCATTTAAATATAATATTTATTGAACTTACTGAAGTTTATTCTGAGGCATGACTGGAACCCAGTTTATTCTGGCTGGGTCAGGGAGGCTGTGTCAGGTTTGGAAGTGCGACGTCCTGCCATGTGCACCCGCACTGCTGTGGAGCTGGAGCAATCTGCTTTGAATTACCAGCCCAGCTTATTTTATTGTGCTTGGCCTCACCCTGCTACCCAGTGGCCCTGAGCAAGATTGCTCTTAAAGAGATAATATGACCTGACAAAACATAAGAACCTTCAGAAAAAGGGAAGAAGTATCAGCCCTCAGGGCCTAATTACAGCCCACGGCGTATTTCCTTCGGTTCTTGAATGCCTGTCATACGTAGGCTGCAGAAGCAGCACTATGCACCTGTATTTTGGCTGGCAATAACCTCTTCTTCCCACACACCAATAATCTGCTGGCAGTGCAGGCACAGCATCCATCACCTGATCAAGGTGCACACTTGCAAATTCATATGAAATGCCTCCCTCAGCCATTCCATGGCTCCAAAATCAAAGCCAGGCTTTCTCTGGCATATGGACTGAGCTAGACTTGGAGCTAAAACTTTGTAACCATTTTTCAAAGGGAATCTAGATATAGTGCCCAGCTGGAAAAAAAGGCCCTTTGTGTAGATTTGCTGAGTAAAGAGATTGCTTTGGGATGTGCTAAGCACATGCAATTTTGATTCCTGAAAAAAAAAATGTCCCATGATAGAAATCCACAAAGAATTGCTAACTCATAATTGGACTTAAACAGCATATAGAGTATTTTCCCCAAACAGCATTCAGAGGCCTTGCTTCTAGCAGCTACAGGAACATCCCCCCACATTTTTTTTCCATACACAAAAATCAGTCTCTAGTAAAGCTCCTCAAGATCCACGGCTATTAGCAGAGAAGTCTGGACATCATTAGTTTTTCTGATAGTGCAATTTTCATTTAACAAAAACAAAATAAAAGGAGATCCTGCTGATACATAAAGTTTCCATTTTGGTTTTGATTCCTTCTCTGTTTCTCTGGGGTTTACCCTCTTCCTCCTCACTCCATAAAAATGGAATCATTTGTCTTAGATCCTTTACAACTCCAAACAAAGCATTTCATATGATTTACAATACATATGAAATGACATTTTTAATTACAAACTATTTTGAAAAAAAAATTATCAAAGGCTCACAAGGAAATTTCAAATTAATTTCATTCTTTTCTCTGTGTGTTTCAGTCATATTTTGATGGTGGTGGTGGTGAAAAGTGTCCTGCTTTTCATTCTATTGGTGGATAAATTCAATATAAACCAAGAAAAAGTTTAGAAAATGCTACTTTTGTTTAAAAGACAATGCCATTTCTGGTTTTGAGTTAAAGAAAAACATTTATCTGAACATTTAAATTTACTTAGGTCCACAAAGACTGGTTTTTCTCCCCAGATTAGAAAGGGCATGTGACTGGGTGCCATTTCTCTCCTTCCATCTCTTGTCTACCTACTGCCCCTCCAAACACAGGCCAGCAAAAGCTGAGGAAGCTGGGGTTGTTTAGCCTGGAAAAGAGGAGGCTCAGGGGAGACCTTATCACCCTCTACAACTTCCTGAAAGGAGGTTGGAGTCAGGTGGGGGTTGGTCTCTTCTCCCAGGCAACTAGCAGTAGGACAAGAGGACACAGACTCAAGCTCTGCCAGGGGAGGTTTAGGTTGAATATTAGAAAGAGATTTTTTACAGAGGGAGTAGTCAAGCATTGGAATGGTCTGCCTGGGGAGGTGGGGGATTCACCATCCCTGGAGATTTTCAAAATCAGACTGGATGTGGCACTTAGTGCCATGTTCTAGTAACAATGGTAGGGTTGGACTCAATGATCTTTGAGGTCTCTTCCAACCAGGTTGATTCTATGATTCTATGATCCCCAAGAATTAGAGTCCAGAGACTCTAATTCTTGGACACCCTGTCTTCTGTAGGTGCCTGCCCTGTTTTCTCAGTTGAGTTTGGAGAGAGATTATTTGCCAAGAGTGGAATTCAACACAGCTACCTTTCAGTGTCTACATGTAAGCACCTAGAGTGAGCTAAGGGCTCAGATAAGTTGCCCACCCATCTGCATCCAGTTCCGTTTGAGATGCTGAAGGGTATCCTGCCTGGAACAGGGATGTCTAATAGGCCAGGTCTCGTTGGCAAGATCCTGAATGAATAAATCAGATGACATGCCTAATGTTCAGACAGCCAACACTAAGAGTTCATGCTCATCCTCACTGTGTGAGACCTGACAAATCTGTAGCACTCATAGCAGCACAGCCAGAGAAGAGGATTTCACAGCAATATACCATAGCAATGCTGGTTCCTCCAAAAGTCAAGAGCTATATTCTCCCATGGGGTTTCTTAGGTAACGTATATATTTTCTATGCTATGAGAGTGGAAGGGCTGCCTCGAGCTAGAAGGGGCAATCTTGACTCTCCCTTTATACAGAGGCCTTCAGTATATTGCCCTCCTGCAAACACTGCTACTTGCTGGCATCTATCAGCAGGAGATAGCTGACATGCTCTGCCAGGAGAGGTTGCTTCAGCAGCACAAAACAAACCCCCCTCCTGCTGATATATTTTCTTGTCAAGTGTTTTGTAATTGCCATAAGCTCACAAGCAGAGCTGACTCTGTTTGTCCAGCCTTGCTGCTTCCATGTCAAGAGAAGTTCCAATAGAGACATATGGGGTAGGATTCATATAGGAGAGCTCTCAAATCCAAGGAATAGTGATAACCTTTGCTGTACACCTCATTTCACAGTCCTAGGGTGGAGGAAGAAAGCCCAGTACCCTGCAAGGTCTGGAGATCCAAGCTCTGCTTTGCTACTGTGACCTCGTGTGCTGTTTTAAGGCCAAATCCACAGAAATGCGCCAGTTCCCATTGCCTTTGGGATCCTTTGTGTATTACAGCCTCATTTCCTCCAGCTCCCTACTGGGGTTTTCCTTCCAGTTTCGCACCAGAAGAACTGCGTTTCCCTGTTTTCCTCCATTATAATGCTAACAGGCTGGCAGTAAGAGCAGGGGGCTGTGCCAGTGAGGGGAGGACAGCCAGCATTGCCCCAGGGAGGGCAGAGTAGAGGGGGATGGATTTGGTGTGTCAGCACAGCTACACAGAGATGCTTCTGCCAACAGCAGCACAGGCTGATGCTCAAGGAAAACTACTCTTCAAAAAAAACTAGGCAATGCTATGTCTCAGAGGGTCTGAGGAAGGGACAAGGGGGGTCTCCCCTTGTCCTTGTGTTCTTCAAGTACCAGTTTGAGCTCCATTGCATTCGCCAGGAAGTTGTGAAAATAATGGGAGTCCTGGACTGTAGACAAAAAGTCCTTGAAATAATGGGAGCCCCAGAGTGTGGACAGAGGTTGTGGCACCCTGGGATCGAGATGTCTCAGTCACAAAGGCTTTTTATTATGAACAAAGTACCCAGGACCTAACAGTTCCAGGTCCACAAGGTCCAAAGCCCCTTGGAGAAAATCCCAGGTGACAAACCGCCAGTGTTTGCAGCACACTGACTCCCCAGCCCTGTACTCCTCAGCTCTGCAGCTCAGCAGCTCCTAGATTCAAGGGCTGCAGGAAAGCCTCCCAAAGGAGATAACTGTCTCTGGAATTAGTGTCTTTTTATTTGTTTTATTTTTTTAATCTCATGGAAAATATTCACAGCTCACCACTGCTGCAGAGCTGTGGCAACCTTGCCTGAGGCCACATCTCAAGCCAGTAGGGTGGCATGGTCTGCAAAGCTGGGAAGACAGTGCTGCCAAGCCTCTCTTGGAAGCAGCCCCTGTCGGTTTTCCCTTTCAAGCTCTTTTGCTGAAAACCTTAAAGCACAAAGAAAAAGGTCCTTTCTCATGACAGCTTCTCCAGACAGCCTGGGAGAGCTGCAAGGTCAGCCCATGGGTGCCAGGAGTCTGCTGGAGGGGGCTACCACTGCCCATGGCAGGTCCATGGGCAAGAATCAGTCCTGAGCAAGGGGTGAGCAAGCATGGATGATGTCTCAGCACCTACCCAAAGGATTCAGTCTTCCTCCTGCCTCAGACTGGGAGGATGTGCCCTTGTCACCCTCAAGCTTAACAGCAGGACTTGCTAGGATAGGACCCACAGAAAATGTCTCCTGTATTTAAACACCTCCGCTGCCTCATTACAATAGGTGGTATATACTGGTATCCATGGAAGCCCTATGGTTGGCAGCCTTGTTACCCGAACAGTTGAATGAGCAGAAGGTTAAACTCATGCTCCTCAGCTGCAAAATGATCTGGGGTTCAATGTTTGTCTGTTCTGCTGCCTTTCTTCTAAATGCTCAACCTCATTTTTTATTTCTTAGGCTTAACCAACATTGAAATAACAAGTTTAGCAATGGCAACTGAAACTGCTGTGTTGTCTCCCTCCTTCAAGTCCCAGATTGCAATACCTGCTGGGACAAGACTCCCACAGACCTGTGAGATCAAGTACTGCAGGATGTGAAAGCTCAGGCTGAGCTCCTTAAACCATCCCATCTCCATCTACAGGCAGCACACTTGAATGTAAACCATCCACAGCTTTGCACATTAGAACCCAAACAGCTTTCATCTGCCCAGCCAGGGCAGCATTTCAAAAGATTCAGGTGGGAAGAAAATGTATTCAGGCCTCCAAGTCTTTTTATGAAAAGTACACATCACAGAATCATAGAATGGTTTGGATTGGAAGGGACCTTAAAGACCACCTAGTTCCAACCCCTCTGCCATGGGCAAGGTCACCTTCCGTTAGACCAGGTTGCCCAAAACTCTATTCAACTTAGCCTTGAACACTTCCAGGGATGGGGGAATGTCAAATTTTACAAATTCAGGTAGCCAAATTAATGAAAGTGCAATAAATTTGGGAAACCTGCAGATGCCATTCATATAGAGAAGTAAGCAATACAAGGATGGCATTAAGTTCCATGTTGATTAAAATAATGTAGCACATATAGTTGTCTTTACAAGAAGTAAAGGCACTGAGTAAAGCAAAACATGCATCCACATGGATAAATGATAGCATAGCGTAATGCCAGCACAAGAGGCAGTGAAGCACATCTTTCTGTGGTGCATGGATATGGAGAACACTCTCACCAACATTTATTTTTGTTTCAAGGTAGTTAGTGAAGGGTAAAGAAAAAGAAATCAACAGCAATAAATGAGTTGTTGCAACCTGCCCTTTCTGCTCCAGCGATTTCCTGTTTTCGTAAACAGGAAATGCCGTGCAACTTGGCAAGGACTTGATGTGATAATGCCGAAGAGTGATCAGACAGCCAACTATGAAACCACTATGGTGTCTGCTGAGGAAAACCTACAAGCTGTCAAGAAAGCTGCTGGATGTTTTGAAATACAATCTATCAATTATCCAAGATTAATGGTTTTATTTATAGATGTATTTCTTTTCCTGTTGGAATTCCATTCCGTCTCAGCCTTACAGTAAGCCCCCTGGCCAGTGTGAATACACAGGTTAATTTCAAGGGAATATATAATAAAACCAAGTTGTCTGGTTGTTTTTAGTGAAGTTGTCTAAGTCTATTCCCATGAGCTTCCCACCTCCCAAGGAGAAGTTGCAATCTGCTCTGTTTCATCATCACTTTTGTGTCATTTCCTACCTAGATGAGTGGCACCGAGACAATTTCCAGACATGGTTATTTGCTCTCCTTGACCTGAGTGACTGCTGCTTTCTAAGCCATTTGGAGTGTCAGCCCTGAGATTTGACACTTAGACTTCTCCAGCTGGGGATTATAATGTTGTATCTTTCATTCAGGCTCCTTATTAATTTTCTGGAGGCAGTTACAATGGAGCTGTTCCAACGATTTGTTCACTACCAACACTTAATTCTGCAAATCAGGCCAATTTCACCAATTTCACACAACTTGATAAGTCAGTTTACAAGTTAAAAACCTTTCCCTGGACCTCCAACCCTAATCCTGTACTGTGTGTTTAACAATAATGACTACTTCTAGGCCTGGTTCTTTCCCCATACCCAAGGATGATTTAACACACTCTGTCCCTAGCTGTGCCTATAACCTGCCCAGACAGACTGAGAACAGCTTAGAGCACCAAATATTTCCCTCCTTTGAATTCTGTCCATTGTTTCCTTGTCAGTTCCCCTCTCAAAGTAAACAGTTCCATGAAAATTTAAGCAATCTTAAATGTGGTCTTTGCAATGACCTAATGTCTTAGAAGCAGATGGACTCAGATCTCATTGGACAATAATTTCCCATTATTCTTATACAATCTCAGCCTGAAAATGGGACACGTGTCCCTAAAGCCAGCTTCTACTACAGTTGAGCAATGTGCTGTCAGCCCCCTTCTTTATGCAGCTGTCATCTGTAAACCCAAGAATAAACTCAGATGACCTGAGCAGTTCAGGCCATCAGCTCTCCTGGGTTACCAGAAGATGTCCCAGAGCCTAAATAAGGCACCACAGAACAGCCTGAAAGTGAGTTTGGAGCAGTTTTAAAGTCCCACTTGGAGGGCTGTTGATCCACCCTTGCTCTCTAGGGAATTTTGGACCTCCATGTGCCTGGTCATATTGCACCCCAGTTGAGGACTCTAAAATTCCAGAAAAAAGCCCTTTAAACAACAGATAAGGCACTCCATTTGTATCATTACTGCTCCATTGATGACTCTTTAGGGCTGTATCCCATAGAAGAACTATTCCTTTACTCCATCCCTTGCAGAGGAGGCTTTTGGGTGGAGAAGAGTAGGACTGAGCTCCTGAAGGCGCAGTTTCATGAATCAGAAGATCATTTTGACTTAGTCATTAAAAAACACTTTTCCCAAGGGCAAAAGCATGGTCTGAAAAGAACATCAGGAGAGAAGTGGTCTTCTCACCACCTTCATCTCTCATTTTCATGCGAATATATTGCCCCACTTCACCAAGACCATGGTAGAGGAGTAGAGAAAAATGGGAAAATCTCCTGTTGGTGCCAGCGCAAAAATTCCATCCAGCACTTTTTTTGTCACCACTTTCTCCCTAATCCCTGTATTTCTCCTCCTCTGTTCTTGAGGAGACAATGCTGTGCTTGTAAATGTTGAGCTTGTAAAGCTCAGCCTCAAAGAAAAGAGCAATAATAAGCACATCTCCTCATGCCGGCAGCCTCTGAAGGCAAACTGCATCCCTTGGCACGGCACAGCTGGCCTGCGGCACGAGGTGAGCCGAAAGCAAACGGCTCAGTGCTGCGGCACGTCGGCACATTGAGCTGGGAGGTGTTTGGCTTCAGGTCAGGAGACGAGTCTTCCCGGTACTGTTTGAACAAATACACCTACTCAGCGCCAGGTGTGCTCCCTCAGAAACACTTCCGCTGGATGCACCCCGACAGTCGCCAGCTTGACTGACAGCCCTGCTACAGCCAGCAGCACCCGTCAGGGTTTGATGGAGCTGATAAAGATCTCTGGGCGTTCCACCAAAATGTAAGGAAAAAGCCCAAGTGAGTCAGCAGAAAGGTACGATTCCACATAAGGCCTCTGGACATGATTTGTTGGACTCTCACCCACTGAATGAGTAGGAGTGTTTTCTTATTGTCTCTAATGAGTTTTGGATCAAGTTTTTATCACAAAGAAAAGAAAATAAACAATGTAGATTATAAAACTCTCTCCTCCTCCTCGCTTCATTTTTTAACATGATTTAAGAGTGCCCAAGGGGAAACACTTAATCCAAAATCCATTTTAGATTTGTATTTTAGGAACCTACAGGAAAGTTATGCGGTGCAGCATGTTTTGAGCTCCTAGCAATTCAAAGGCAGATTTTCAATGGCAGAGTGAAGCTGGGCACATGAATTCCTTTAGCCAGAGCAGGAAGAATACCGGCATATCCTGTGTACCTCTCTGCAGTCAACGGGAAGAGAAAGTAAAGCCATTATCCTATAGTATACATGAGAATACACCTACAGCAGAGATTTATCAATGACAATTACTTTATTCTCTGGAAGTTAACTCAGAAATTTCAACACAGAAGTATCAAGGATGGCAATATTGAAAATCATCATGATTCTCAAAAACCTGTCATGTACTTGCAATTTCAGTCCATGCAAAATGATCATGATGAATGAATTTCAAATATAGCCATCTGGTATAATTGTATGGCCTGAACAAATGATTCGGTGTGCTCCCAAAACAGCAAGGTCAGCAGCCTGTTGGGTGCTGCGAAGTTTTATGGTGTAAAGAAAATTGAAAACAAAAGCAGACTGGTGATCAAAGATGACCCTGAGGTTGACAGATTCTAGCATCCATATGAAACAGGACTCCAAAGGACCTAGAGGGGTCATCTGGTCCATCTGCCTTCTCCAGGACGGGCTCTGACTCCCTGCACTATCCCACAAGGACTGCAGAGAAGAAACCCCTTGAAATACTTTGCAAGTGTTCAGTCACAAAGAGGTCTTTTTCCCTTGGTAAGGTTGCTTTAAGGGAATACAATACTCCAGACCCCAAAGGATTCCTGACTGCATGTGCAGAAATGAATCTCTGTGAGGAGAGGATACTGCCACACTTCCATTGCTCATCTAGGCCATCTGCATCAGAAATGCTATTAGTTCTGTATCCAATAATACAGGAGACAGAGAGGAACATCAACAATGACCCCAGGTCAGGGTGGAAGCATCAAGTGAGGTAAGCAAAAGATGAGATGTGTAATACTAAAAGACACTGAGATGCTGTATGGGAATGGTGGAATAATTTAGGAATTCACAGTGGCACAGCAACAGCAGTTGAAATGAGGGGTCACAAAATTTTTGATGGGCCTAATTTAAAGCCCAGTACTATGGATGAGGAATTCTGCTGCTGCTCTCAGCTGGGTTTGTGTGAAGCTCTAGACAAAGTGACCCGAGCTTAGATTAACAAGGGAAGTCCAACTGCACAAGACTGAGATCACTGTGAAAAAAAATGTTGGTTGCAGCATTTTTCCCATCCTGAACTTCAGTGGTTCTGGTCTCACTAACATTCTGTGGACTACAAACTAGAAAACATTTGTATATTAGCCTAATTTTAGCAACCTGATTCATATGATGACCTGCAGCAGCAGCAGAGCAAATGAAAGCCTCACTGAAACCAGAGACAAAGTTCCTGTTGACTCCTGTTGCATGAGACCATGGTTCATCCCCACCTGCGGGATCCCACAGCACATCCTGGACTAATGCAGATAATCCCCTCTTATAATTTTTATTATTTCTATGTTTTTTTCTTCCACACTGACACATGCTATATTGACAAAGGAAAAGAACTAAGGAGCATATATTTTTAAATGCCCTGTAGGGACAGGCTGTATTTTTTTACGTGTAGTTTATGTGGTTTGGATCAAAAATCAATGAGGCAAGTGGTTTTGAAATCAGAAAAATTACTATGTTGCTTTAAAAATTGTATCCTTCCCATCTTTAAAAATGTGCTTGTTTCTCATTATTGTTTTCCAGTTTTTCCCTTCTGAGGGTATAAGAATAATTGACCTGAGATTTCTAGCCAATATAAAGATGTAATGTCCCATAAGGAGACTATTTATCTCGCTTTTTAACTTGGTCTATATTTACCTCCTGGGTCAATATGGATGAGCACTGAACTCAACCACAAGTCAGTACATGTTTATGCTGGCAATTCACTGTACTATGCTTTGAATTAAGTTACTGAAACTTTTTCTTTATTTCCTGCAATGCAAATTTGGGTGAAGGTGTGGTTAAATCAGAACAATGGAGTAAGAGTCTGAAATCATTTCAAAAACAAATGAAAATACTTCATGTCAGAAACAACCTCAAATTTCTTCACTACCTGTTGACACTTTTGCAGACAGATATACTATTTTTGGGAGGTGTAATCACAATTCAGCCCAGTAAAGGAAGATATTTCCTATTTCTTGGCATTACACATAGTAGCAGGATAAGGGCACTATCAGGTTCAAAGGTGCCCCTTTCCTCTGCAGAGAGGTGGAGCAGAGGTGCCAGTTGGGACCTGACTGCATTGTGGCTGGCATTTTGGTATCAACACTGGGAGAAGACAGCCCATCACAGGAGGACGACAGCAGTTTACACTAAATGAGGCAGCTGGGATTTGAACAAAAGGTCATATAATTTCTGGCTGTTGAGAAGAGAATTGATGTTAAGTGGATGTGTCCTGATTCCAAAGGCTGTGATACAAGCTGCCTGCACAGGCACAGCTCTGGGCATGCTGACCCATGTAGACCTCCTAGTCCTCCTGTGGTCCAGAGTCATCATCACTACAATGCAATCCATGATTTGTGTTTCATGGGTCTAATGGTACAGTCTGGATCAGAAGGAGCTCTCAGGATGGTTACTATCAGGTGTTTGATAGTAGAGAACCAAGTAAGACTAAATCTAGACTGGACATTAGGACAAAATTGTTTACTATGAGGGTGATGAGGCACTGGCACAGGTTGCCCAGGGAAATCATAGATGCCCTATCCCTAGAAGTGTTCAAGGGCAACCTGGGCTAGTGGAAGGTGTCCCTGCACATGGCAGGGGTTTGGGAGTAGATGGTCTTTAAGGTCCTTTCCAACCCAAAATGTTCTAGGATTCTAAGATTCTGTGATTTTTTTTTTTATATCAGCTTTTTTGGTTTATGCCTTCAGACACTTTTATTTTTTTTCAAGATTTCCTCCAATGGCCTAAGCTTTTTTTTTCCAATGAATGTTGAGATTTTCATGTCATTGCTTGTCCCTCATTGCTCAAGTTTTAAAGAAAACACTGAATGTCACATGATTCATAAGAAAGGCACCAGAGTTGGCAATTTGGCTTCAGACACATGAACCATCCTATCAAATACATGGGATTTATCAGCAAGTTCAGGGCACAACAAGCAATAACAAACCATGACAAGCAGGAGTTGGGTGTGTAAATGGACTCACAACACAAATTCTGGGGGGAAGATAATTGATATGATATGAACACCCCGTTTGTGGTTGTAAACACGTGGCAATCACTTCCATTAGCATCATAACAGTTTCTAGCCCCAGGAGGATGGGGATTGCTAGCTCCATGTATTTCTCCCAAAAACTTCAGCCTCCCCCTGCCAAACAACCCTGGCTGTACACGGCCCCTGAACAGATACAATCAGAACAGGCCCTTATTGTATCCCGGGGCTGAAAGGCCAACTCCTGCACTAGAGATGAAAAGCAATTAATCTTGAATGCCTGTTTGTACAGTAACTCTCCCCCTTTCCACCTCCTGGCTCTGATATGTGGCTTTATGTAGAGCAGACAGGAGCACCTTTCACACAGCCAATCAGTCCCCAAGTCCCTCCTGGCAGCTCTTGGACCAGGAAAAAGAGTGATTTGGCATTAAATCCACTGGGGCTGCATGGTGTTTGCCTTCCCCCCACAGTAGAAAGAGTGAAGGCACAGTGGCCAGGGTCTGGTGGCAGCTGCTGGGGCTGGCGAGGACCTCTGCCGCTGCCACTGGCATGGCCAGCAAAGCATGTCACTTCTTGCACAGAAAGGCTTCTGGCTCCTTTTCAAGCCCCTGAGATTCTGATGGCAATTCAGACACCGAAGCAATCACTGAGCCCAAGAGTCAGTGCTCAGATCAGCAGGTTCCCCTCTGTGCATGTGTGTGTGCATTCACATTTTAACATGCACTGTCCTTGTTCTCCCCTGAGGCTGAAAACGGACACAGAGATACTGAAGGAAGGATCCTGCAGTCTCAGATGGGACAGATGAATAAAATTCTCTCCTCCAAAGGTGCTCGGGGACCCTCACTATCACCCACTATCTTCTACACTGTGCATGCTGCTGCATATGCTTTAGTTTGGCCAGCACAATCACCATCAGCCCAGACCTAAGCTACTCTTTCATACTGTTCCAGGATCAAAGTCCTAGGACATTTCATACTGTTCCAGGATCAAATTTCAAAGGGTGAAATTCCTTTTCCTTGTATTTCTCCGGATCTACATTACTTTTCTTGGGATCTCAAGTGTTTGGAAACATAGGGACGGATCCATCCTAACATGTGACACCAGTCTAGCCTAAGGATGTCCAGACTTTAATAAAGCAAGAAAGGGAACCATATTAACAGCATACTTTTAAAGTCTTTGACCTTCATCACCCTGTTTCTAAGGCTTGGGCCCAGGAAGAAAGGAGATCTGGAACAGACCTCTATGTGTCTCACACCTGGGAGCAAGAAACCCAGTTAGAGCTAGAGATTTTACAGCTCAGATTTTCTGCAAATATTTCTCATCTTTTGAATTATCTGCATTTTACCCCAGATGCCTAACCTGAGACCCCAAATCCTTGTTCCCACAGTCCCCATCTACAATTTCCACCAATCCCCATGTTCTTGTTGTATTGGGAGGGCACAACATAACATAGTCAACAGGCCATCCCATTCCTCAGAGCAGCCAGAGGTTGTGCAGGATATGTTAGTTGGGGGCTGCCACATTCATTTCCATGGTGCCAAAGCCTGGGAACTGCAAAGCACCAGTTTGGTGCCCAGAATTTCCCATGACTTCCACGTGCACTCAGTACACATCAAAATTTGGCCCTCAAATACTCAAAAGAGGTAATTTCTATTTCTTTTACCAACATTTAAGTAGTGCTACAAGTCTCCAGAATAAAAATCCAGCTTTGAATAGTCATGAGGTCAGAGGACAGTAAAACTGACCTTGCCAAAAACTCTTTAACCCACTGACTAGATTGTCTCTAAAATATTTTAATATAATTAATAATATATATCCTTGCTAGGTGAGTTCTGTTTGGCCAGTGAAAGGAACCTAATCCAGCAGCATCCTCCTTACAGATTCTGCAGATTCTTCACACTTCAGCAATTAATAATCTTGACATGCTTGTGGATTTTGTCACCCTTCTATTTGCTGTTGACAAATTTCTAGAGGAAGGTCATTTAGCCACCATCTGGATCTAAAGTGCTTTGAGTGTGAATGGATAAAACTTGCTGTTCCTGGAAGTTCACATCTCCAGCTATCATTTTCTTGCCAGATTTCTTGCCCCCATATAAAGGAAAGCCATGTACACAATGGTGGAGGTGTCCCAGGTGAGACTCCACTTCAGCCTAGCCATCCAAAAAATTGTATTTAGAAAGGGACCAACAGCCAACCACTGATAGGAATTGGGCTGCCTCCAAACTAATTTATTTTCAATTAGCCCACCATACTGGGTGGTAGTGTCCATTGTTGTCTAACACCAGTTATTTCCTACCTTTAGACTGAGGCCTGTTAAACAGCACAAAACCATGTGCTATCAGACTTGCATTGTGTCTCCCACAGAGACTGTGGACCTCAGACTTTCTTGGGTTTTGTGACTGGAGACAACACTGGCCTTAACAAGGGTGTGAGCTGTGATGGCAGTATCTCATCAGTTCACAGCCTGGGAATATGAAGAGAAGGTTCTCCTCCCCTCTCTGCTGATTTCCATTGAAGAGTATTTAATACCCATCAAAAAACATGTCTGCTCCTGCTCTACATCCTCCTCAGGCTATGCTTTTTTCAGAGTACACTCCCATTTACATTTTTCTTCTGTTTATATCACCTTTTCAGAAAACCATTATGAATTCACAGAAACAAAGATCCAGAAGGCTAGAAAGTAATGTCTGTAAATCTCCTTTCAGGATCAGACTGCTTTCTATGACTTTTTCACCATGATTTTCTATCTCTGATTTCTAACTCCTGCAGCACTGCTCTAGGGTGGGCTTCAGCAGAGTCACTTCCATGCTTGGCTGATTAACCTTAGCTGAATTAACTGGAATCCAAGTATTCCCAATCCATGAGGAATGGGGTAAATCTGGGGAAAATGGTTTCTGCTTACTTTAGCAGTTGTACATTTTAGAAATCAAGTGACCCAGGCTTCCTAAAGTGTCTGTGCATCACCTATGGGGAAACAGAGGAAGGTACTTACGAAGTCTATGATGTGAGGGTCTGCCCAGTCAAGAGAGGGAACTGTCTTCATCGACTATGCAGAGACATTTTCATCCAGTGTGAGAGGATTATTCCCCAGCATGCCTTAGGCAGGCGGACTGGATTCCTCCACTAGCATTTCAAATGAATGCAGAATTAATTATATGTGTGAATCCTTCCAGCCAACAAATGTTACCAGGAATCATAGATTCCCATTTTATTTCTGTCCCCAAGATATGAATGGGAACCTTTCCATCAGCTTCAACACATCTTGAGCATTTTATATCCCCATAACAATCACAGTTATTTCTCTGAGATTTAGAACTAGAACATCACTTGCTGTCAGCTCTCCAAAATTTTACTACCACCTGCAAGCCTCTGCAAATCCCAGCCACATCTGCCTTTCACAACATCCGTCTACGCATCAGTGAAACCTGCAGCTTGTAAAGAGCAGATGCAGCTCAGTAAAGGCAGATGAGATACCTGAGCAGTGCCCAGGGGCTCTGCCATTTCCAAAACTCCTGGTTTCTCCTTCCAAGAGCTTGCCTCTTCTGCACACTCCCTCTGCGTGGGATGGCTTTGGGGTGGATGGCTTCCAGCTCCTGCAGAAAACAAAGGGCAGGCACATCTGGCAGAGAAGCTACAAGACATTCATAAATCACGACTGATCATGGTGCTGCTGTGATGTGCCACAAAGATGCCTTTGAAGAGCTGTACCCAGCTATAATTTGATAAACCCAGCACTGCTTCTGCCACTTGTGAGTGGAGTGAGAGCTGTTTTGGTGCCTCATAAGAGTTGTGGCTTGCACAGGACTGAATGATGGAATTTTCCTCATTTTCCCTCTCTTCAGATGAACTTCCCACAAGGCAGGGGAGGTACCGTCCCCACCCACCACCATAAAAACATGTGAGGTATCAAAAGAAATCAAGATGTCAGCCACACTAATAAACACTGGGGCCTTCTGGCATCTCTAACACTCATTTTTCTGATGCTCAGGCAGCCTTAGGAGAAAAAACACACTTGTTCACTGCTGGAAAATCAATGGCCTGTTATGCAAAATGCTGAAAGGAAGAAACATGTCAACAAGACATTCCCACCATGACTTCTGAGCCAGGATTGTCTCTGGGTATAGTCCAAAGTGTTGACGGTATGAGGTGGCCCATGTATGGTACAGATCTCTTTAGATTCGATCCACACTATAGAAAATTTAAAAAAAAATTGAATGAAACAGAGTGGCTGGAGAGCAGCCAGGCAGAAAGGGGCCTGGAAGTTTGGATAGACAGAAAGCTGAACATGAGCCAGCAGTGTGCTCAGGTGGCAAAGAAGGCCAATGGCATCCTGGCCTGGATCAGGAACAGCATGGTCAACAGGACCAGGGAGGTGATTCTGTCCCTGGACTCAGCGCTGGTGAGGCCACACCTTGAGTACTGTGTGCAGTTCTGGGCCCTCAGTTCAGGAGGATATTGAGGTGCTGGAGCAGGTCCAGAGAAGAGCAACAAGGCTGGTGAAGGGACTCGAGCACAAGTGCCATGAGGAGAGGCTGAGGGAGCTGGGGGTGTTCAGCCTGGAGAAGAGGAGGCTCAGGGGAGACCTTATCACCCTCTACAACTACCTGAAGGGAGGTTGTAGTCAGGTGGGGGTTTGTCTCTTCTCCCAGGCAACCAGCAGCAGGACAAGAGGACACAGACTCAAGCTCTGCCAGGGCAGGTTTAGGTTGGATATTAGGAAGAGATTTTTTTTACAGAAAGAGTGATCAGGCATCGGAATGGGTGATGGGGATTCACCATCTCTGGAGGTTTTCAAGATGAGACTGGATGTGGCACTTAGTGCCATGTTCTAGTAACCACAGTAGGGTTGGACTCGATGATCTTTGAGGTCTCTTCCAACCTGGTTGATTCTATGATTCTATGAAAATAAAATTAAATAAAATCATAATTTTGAAGCTTTGAAGCTTTTACAAAAGTATTAAGCCCCATCTGCCTGCCTTTTGTAGACTGACATCAAAGATTCCTCTCGAAATGGAATGGACATGTCTCAGTCTTCTACCCCAACCACATCCTGCACATGGCTGGTTAAAAATAGAGAGGAATTCAGTGTAAAAAAATGCACAATTTGCTGGACTTTCTTGGAAGGAAATTCAAAAATTCATGGATAGAAGTTATAATATTTGGAAATCTGAAATATTTGAACCAGCTCTCAAAGACTTTTCTCTGCCTGAAAATCAACCATTTTTGTTGTGCATTATGACGAGAAGAGTTGGTAAATGAAGAGTAAAGAAAGGTCATGAAATAAAAGATGGGTAAATAAAGGTCATTCTCATGATTCAGGCATCGAAATGGGCACCAACTGTCGTGAATCAATACCAACTGCACTAAAGATTTACTGAGGAGATCAAGGATGCCATCATGCATTCACCAGAGACTCCATCCTTTGTAGTCTTTAGAAACATATTTTGTGCCAACTTGCCTTACTGAACTGCTGTGTGAATAAAATAATTTATTGATTGTAAGATGCTCAGGCCTTGAAAAACTAAAAAATAAAATAAATATTTCCTAAGGCTGAATGTGTTGACACAATCAAGATGGCCATGAGAACAGAACATGCACAAAATTCAATGTTTTTTGGCAAACAACATGAATTTTCTTTTTTTTTTTTCCAGTTTAGCAAGGGCTGGGGTATTGCACTCTCTCACTGACTTTATTTCTGTTTTCAGTGGTCTGCAATAGAAATCTGAAATTCAGAGTCAGTTCTCCTCTTCACCTCCACCATGTCTCTCCTGACATAACTCCACTAACTTCAGAGATTGTTCTCAGAATTGCATCCAGAGCAAGGAGGACTGGAAACGGCCTGCATTTTAGCTGAAAGAAACAGCTGTCATTATTTCTCCTTACAGCTCTTGTCCTTCTCTGAGCAGTAACACAGTACATGTTGTGGGACGTGATTCCCAGACCTTCCCTTCACACGTTAGCTTTCTACTCCATGTAGCTCCCGGAATTGCTTATATTTTTATTCAATGTCTGTTGAGCAAATACATATGGATAAACTATATTTTCCTCTGCACCGAGTTGCATTTGAATCATTGGTGTCTTGTACCTTGCCCAAGACAAGAATGTTAAAAATACCTATATATTGAAATGGCTGCTCTGTTCTAAGATACTGAATACCAGTACTCCAGCACTCCAAGTTTTATAGACCCTGTGGGCTGTGGTCGAGATCAAAGATATAGACATTTTTTTTACCCAGAAAGCCAATAATGGGAGGTTTCCACAGCGATGGGAAAGAAAATTCGACAAAAAATTTAAAAAATGGAAATCCTCCAGATTGGATCCAACCCTTCCACCCACTCCACTGCTGCAAGAGAGAAGTTCTACAGCTCAGCTGAGCAACACCAGAGGAACCACTCAGCCATATGGTCTAATTATGGCTTTTGTGTGTACTTTCCATGTATAAATGACTTTCAGGATTGCTGTCAGAAATAAGTAGCACACTACACTGTAGTGGTGCCAATTCTCATCATTTCATTATGTTTTGTCACAACTGGCACTCTTCCCAAGCATCAGCTCTTTGACTTAGCCGAGGATCTCGGCTTTCACTAAAGACTCACATCTCTGGCCTCCAGTCTTGCAGATCAAAGCTTGCAAACATGACCTGAATGGAACTCTTTCGAGCTCAAAAAATGAGCACAAGTACAAATTAAGTTTTTTACAGAGTGACATGTTTTCTGCTCTCATCCCATGGCAGCAGGAGACATGGCTCATGGGCTCTGCATGCCCTGGCAGGCAGTGCTGCTGCATGCACGTGTAATCACAGGAAAATGCCCTGTTCAGGCAGCATGCAAGGCTGCATTCACATGTGTGCACACACATACCATCCACAATAGTCCTGAAGCTTCAGTGTCCACATTGCCTGACTTTTCAGCTGCTTGAAACAGATCTTAACTGCAGCCAAGGATGAGGTTTCCATTGGAACGCCTCTAATTGAAAGTGCTGATTCCAATCAACCAGATAATTTGGGAATGTTACTTCAATGTGTTCCATTCACAAAGCTATTAAAAATCTTGGCTAAACACAGAAATACTTTATTTTGATGCTTTCAAAAGAAACCTCTATACAGTTTTTCTTTCAATGCTTTGCAACAGATGGGATGATTTATCCTTTGGAGCTGCCTAACTTTAGACTGACTGTGAAAAGATCTTGTCTTCAAACAAATTAAGTTAAATGAAATGATTCTCACTTTAAACAAATTAACTTAAATTAAATCATTCTCATTCTGTCACTACATTTAGATAATTCTAAAGACATTTTAAAGCCTAAACCGTAACACTACATGTAAAACAGGGCAAGCACTTCACAATCTCTTTTAAAATCAAAATGAAAATTTCATTCAAGTCAGTTGAATAAAATCTCAATATTTTGGCTTGCCTGCAGGACAGAAAAATCATCTTGTTATGCAGTCCCTCTCTTTTCATGGCTATTGGCTATCTGCTACCTTCCATGCAACAGAGTATTAGATAAAATGGCATTGAAGTTTACAGATTGAGATCCATTTCTTATAACAGATAAGCCTGACATGTGGTTGTCTTTTCCAGACACTTTTGATTAGCAGGAAAATAAGTTGGAGAGGCCATCAGTATTCTGAACAATTAAAGGCCTTTTGGGGCTGTACAATGTATCTGTAAACCAGCTCAGAAAGAATGGGCTCAAATTTGAGTAGAGATGATGCAGTCAGAAATCTTGCAGGATACATCCCAAACACAACTACATCTGCCATCTAAAGAAAGAAGTAATGTTTTCTACGAGTCTTGAACTTGATCATGGATGGCCACAGGGCACTGGTCACATCCAATACTGCAAGGTGGGTGAAGACTTACCCCTGCTCCCTTCCATGAGATCAAAGACAGACACCACCCTTCTGAGGACTTGTCCACAACATAAACAAAGGTTTCTGAGCCTGAATACACAGATTTTTTTGCGCCAGAGGTTGCCTTGAATGTTAAGATGCAAAATAGTTTTCACTGAATTTCTCTGGAGCCAGAAGTTGATCCCTAGCCTGGGTACCACTGACAGTAGAGATTAATCTTTTCTGAGAGGCTGACATCTGTCTTCATGCCACATTAAAATATTCCCTCCCTTCCACTACGCAGTAAATGTAGAAATCTTCTTTGATGGAAGAAATAGCACTTAGGATTGATTACACAGTGTCAGTTGGTTGACTTGGGTTTTTATATTTGCAAGTATGTAACTTTAAGAATCTAAACCAAAACATCATTTATGAACAACAAAAATCATGTGTTATTCTGTTTGAGATTCATTTTGAAAATTTGAGAGCTTGGTCTTTTCTCCAGCACAGGATTTTTTAAAATACCTGCATGACTTAGCTAAGTACTTGCATTGTAACAGGATTATATTTCTCAATGAGAACACTCTGTTGGCATTTATCCAGCCAGTTCTAATGGCTCCTGTTTTATGTGGCTAAGGAGGAATTCAAGCCTGCACATCCTATCTGTGATGCCTGTCATTACTGAAGTTTAATCCCATGTAGCTTTCTACTATTTATCATTTATTTACAGCCTATATTGAATAAATAACAGTGAACAGACCTGCGAAAGGAGCATATTTTCATTGCCATTCCTTAGTATGAGTGTTTTACTGTTCAAAGCATCTGATGCTGTACTCTTTGTTTGTTCTGCTTCGAAGCTGGATTATCTGACTATAATTTATTCTGCTGTGTATTAGGCATGTCATGCTCCTGAAATGAAATATCAGGCTATGAGATATACTAGAAATCTTAACATGGCCTATGATGTTGCAAGATTCCTCTGCTTTCCCTAGCATTTAAGACTTCAAGGAACCAAGATGGATGGTGTGTAGTTTCCTTTTGCCTTTACCTCCTTGTTAAACTACACATAGAAACAACCTTGCTTCCACTTTCTCTGTGAAATTAAACACTAATCAGCACTCCTTGGTTAACAATTTGCAAAGTTTTCCTTAACCTTCAGTAAGGTCCAAGCTTGATTTTAAAGCATAAGGAAAGGAGAAGCAGAACTCCGCACAGTTACTACCCAGGATTTTTCCTCCGATGCAGCCCAAGTCTCTGTACCTGTTTCCAAATCTCTAAAACCAGGATAAGATCAAAAGACAAGGAAAACATGTAACTGAGCTTTTCCTGGCTCTTTCCAATGCATAAACATCAATATTTCAGTCAGATGACAACACTTGAAGCACATCTAAAACTCACTGATCTCATAAGACTTGGTAAACTTCAGCCCATTTTTGTTGATATGCTTCTCTATGAGCTGTGAAAGAGCTGCTGAAGAGAAGTACAGTCCCATTTCAAACCACAAACTGATCATAAATAAAAGTTTCAGTCATATAAAAGACAATATAAGGATACTGCCTACTGTCCCAAATGTTATGCAGTAAGGCAATTTCTCAAGCAGCAGGTCAAGACCCTAGGGAGGCTAGAAGAGATGGAGAAAGGATAGCAATGGATTAAGAGAGTCATAACACAGTAGCTTATCTACATTTTTAAGCATTTAGTTGAGTACTAGCTGTGTTAATCAATAAAAAAATAGGAGGAAAACCCAAGAAAAATAAACAGTCACAACTCTGACCTCCTGCAGTTCAGAGAAGTGGGACAATTGAGTTCATCAGCTGCTGATCCTCACAGCAACTGAGTTATAAGAGAAAAGCTGGGAGGTACTGGAAGCTTCTGAGTTCAGGGGTGTTATATGGAGGGCCCACAATAAGTAAGTGACTCCTGATAAATCAACAATTAATCACCACACAAAGATAGCAGGTTCTAACACAAGAAGAGGCTTCTTTGTTATGCTGTGAGACCCCCTGACACTGGATGCTCTGGATATCAGACATTTCCCGGGGTCGAAAGAAGCCACTAGGTAAATTCATGGAAGAGGAAGCAACACAGGGCTATTAAATATGGGAGGTACTTTGTAATTAAGCTGTAAATCACTAACAGGAGGGAAATTATTTTTGAGAAGCAACATCACATTTGCCATTTTCATATGCTCTTCCCCAGATGACTAAGACACAGGCTCCTAACCTGAGAGAATCATCCCTTCCAACAACTGACAACCTGATTTTCACCAGGAGCCACTCAGTGCTCAGTGTGGGGATGAGTTTGCATCTGCAGACTGGAATTATCCAGCTCATGTCCTTCATTCTGAGATTATTATACTGGCAATTAGAGGTATTTAGCAGTTCCTGGGTAATGTAAGGACTTGCATACCTGCAGAGGAAACAGCTGTTGCAGGGAAACAGAGGAGCTGCTGTTGCAAACAAGCAGAGTGCCTCTGAGTGAACATATCAGCTGAGCTCCATTTAGCAAGGCTGTATGAAAACAGGTGTATGCATGGAGACAGACTGCAGCAGCTTCTGATTGCAAAAACCAACCAACCAACCAACCAAGCCAGCCAGCCAAGTAACTAACTAATTAACCAACCAATCAACCCAGCTACCCTTGCTTTGATGAAGTTATGGTTTCATGGAGGAGTTATCATAGCACAAGGAAGTGGGGAGGGTTAGAGTTATGTTTTTATTTGGAGACAAATCTACAGGAGTTGTTGATCACTGTGATGTGTCTAGGTCACTGCACACCCTCACTGGACCAGAATGCAGCATAGTGGTATTTAATTCCTGATTTTAGCATGGCCTTTTGGTTTTGTGAAACTGAGTGGCTTAATCTTTTGAGAAAATGTGAGAAACTTAGTCTAACAATGTGTGGTATGGTGATCTGAGTATAAAGGCTGTGTGTTTCTTGTACCGAGTTCTGACTGTCATTGTCTCTCTGTGCAGTGTCCAGCATAGGAGGGGCTAAATTTATTTGGCATAGCTAGGCACTGTTGCAATAATAAAGCAAATTTCCTATGTAGATAGTTTCTCCTTCTTGGGGTTTGTTTGGGTTTTTTAATTGCCCCCTTTCATTTTCATTGTGGGAAATGCATTTTGATTGATTTTTATATGACTGGCCCTGTAAAACCTAGAAGCCAAAGGAACGACAGGCAAATTATAACTATTTCTTGTCTATGTTTTAGGCATTTCTGTTCCCACTTGAAAACCTCTGCAAAACCTTCTCCTCCCACACAGGAAATAGGGTTTTTCAGCTCCTCAGAGGCTCAGACTTCTCAAAAGCTGTGCACCTGGGTAAGTTATAGTTTCCATATAGCACATGTATTTCCAGCATCTCCCAGGACCTTTTCCCTGTGGTCATCAGAGATCTCATAAGAAATGTCCATGTGCATGCTCTGAGCTGCCAGCAGACTGAGCATGAGAGAATAGACTGTAATAGATATTAAAGTGTTCTTTCAGGAGATTTGGGGATGTGCTGAGCTAAATCAGAAGGTGCAAAATTACTCCCTTGAAACAAATCCACAAACTGCACAAAAAATTAGGCCTCCACAACAGTGCAGCCTAATGGGTTGCTGCGGGATAATGTTAACGACCTGCCTGTGCCTCATGGCTCTATATGGGGGTGCTTTGCGATTCCATCAATCACACTAATGAAGGCACCATACCCCAAAGCCTTCTGTGGACAGTGACTTCTGCCAATCAAATGCTGTGTTCATCCTAGAGCTAACTCCATAGCAGTTTCTTTTTGTTGCTTGCTTGCTTGGTTTTTTCAGGGAAATTGCCTTGAACTTACGTGATGCCAATCTCCTGCTGGCGCAACTTTCTTTCCTCCAGGAAGGCTGCTCCTGTTTGGTGTGGGGTAAGGGAATGCCAAACCAGCTCCTGTGTGGGTTGGGTGAAATTCCAGCTCCTTGGCAGCTGATTTAGAATCAAGGGAGGCAAAATGTTAGCAACTATGTGTTGGAACAAGAAGTTAAACATCCTGAATTGTATCTGATCAAATAGATACTGTAGGGGTCTGGTCCATGAGGGACTTGGAATTAGGGACAAAAAATGAGCCCTGAAGTCCACAAAGCACTGAAATTATCCACCTGACACACAAAACAGGAAATTAGCATTGAAGGAAACTTGCTGAATCATTAATAACTATATTGTTTTGTAGGAAACCAAGTAGATATTCATCTCCCTCGCTGTGCACTGGTTTTTCTGCTTGCATGAAAACTTTCACAATGTTGTCATGTCAAGAGCTCAAGATGTGCATCCCCATCTAGTGCTGTCTAGTGCAGGACAAGATGGTCTGGCAGGTGTTTGAGTAAAGTAAATATTTTGAGGAATAAAGGAAATGGCAGCCTGTTCTCCCCACAAGGCTTTCTGTCTGGATTTGCAGACACAAACTGGAGAGTGACTCTGTAAAGAAGACTCAGGGAGCTGCCACCTCTGTGTTTCTTTCACAACTCCCATGTCGAGAGTTGGGCCCTTCCATTCCTGCCCTTGGAGCAGCATCTTGCCCTGGGAGAAGTCCCCAGATTTCAGTGATGCTAGTCATGCAGAGTAAGAGGGCAACATCTGGCCTTATTGTTCTTTGCCCAAGGTTGCAAAACAGCCCAGATACTGAGAAATCAGCCTTCTACAGCCACAATTCTGCAGTTTCTGTTACAACAGCCACATTATAAATAACACTTGTTCATTCTCAAGCAGTCTCTAATGTTAATGATTCGTGTAGTTACGTGGAGGAGAATAGGGGATGACTCTACTTTCTTTGGCCTGGGATTAAACATAAATTTCTATTCCACGTGGGAAACCCAGCCAGGTCAGGCCCAAAAAGACTGAGTAACGTAGGGGATATGATTATAGTTTACTCGTGCATGGATGTCGGGTGTCACAACATTATCTCAGGTGTTTGCCTAGACAAGTATAACTGCAAAATCATCCCCTTGCAACAAATATCATTCTTAATATTATTCTGCTTCTCTGACCATAAAAATGTTACAAGGCTTGTGAACTTGACCTGCAGAGAAGGAAAAACTGATAGCAAGAGTCCCTAAATAATGGCATATCATTATGAAGACATTTCTCCAAGTACTTTAGAGAGGATTATCAGAGAAAGGGAAGTTCAGCTCCATCCCTTCATTTGGTTACACAACTCCAGTGACTTAATGTCATCTCTTAGCTCTGGGAAAGTACCTCCTTTAAATGGGGCTAGTAGAGCTTTATTAATGCTCCGTTCATGCTCATTTTCTTCATGCAAACTGTCACTATTTGTCAGTAACTGCTGCAGACACAGGACATTCATCAGGTTCAAGTAGGCAGAAAAAAATGAGTTTGTTATATCAAACCTAGCTCTTTGAAGCTCTGTGAAATGCAGTTGTTGCCACCTCAGGGAGCTCAGAGCAGCCGTGTCAACATCCTAAAGCACAGCAGAGCCTGCCAAAGTGTCGTGGCTGGCTGCTTGCTGAGGTCCAGCAAAGCGAGTGGTGCTCCTGGCCACAACAAGGTAACGTCATCTCCTCCAGGTCCACCACAGTGCACAGCCATCAGCACTGCTTTCCACAGCTCTTAATCCCTTCCTGGCCTCAGCAGGTCACCTGCAGCCTCTGGGCCAGCAGGCCTGACCCTGGCTCAGCAAGGAACTGAAAAGCCTCACAGCAGCAGTGATTGCTTCAGTGGATTTCACTGGGCAAGCTTTCCCTTGAGTCAAACTGACATTGAAGGTTAGGAGATATATGAGATTGCTGAAGTTTGCTGCATGCATCATGCAGAGAAGTTGTGGATGCTCCATCCCTGGAAGTGCTCAAGGAAAAGTTGGACAGGTCTTTGAGCAATGTGGAAGGTGTACCTGCCCATAGTAGGGTTGAAGGTCATCTAGTTTCAACTAGGGTTGAAACTAGATGATCTTTTAAGGTCCCTTCCAACCCAAGCCTTACTCTGGTTCTGGTATGTCTCTCCATCTCTTGTTCAGTGACTGTCAGAGTTCTGCAAACAGCACCATTGGGCTGGCCTCCATCACCATGGACAGGATTAGAAAAAACACCCTACGTCATTCCTAGCCTTAGCTTACCTTGCTCTGATGATGAGGCATACCAAGACAATAGTATCCTAATTGCTAGTGCTGCCCAAATATAAGTAAGGTTTGCCAGCTGGAGAAAAAACTAAAATCTCTATCCCACTCAATCCACCCAGCTGCCCAATTGGTT
>NW_008669666.1:321262-358394 GCF_000695815.1 Acanthisitta chloris
CAAAGGTTCAAGCAGCAAGGTGGTGGAAAGAACCAACTTTAATGTGCAGGTGATCATCTCTGCCTGCATCCACAGAGCATCATCTGGGCTAGGGCAAAGCATGTCAGAAGGGTCAGCAGCAATGTCAGATGGTCATGGTACTAGCTCCTTACAGCACTGCTCAGGATGAAAAGGAAATGTGGAATTGATTAGAGTATAAATCCTCCAGCAGAAATGGCCAGGAAGAGGAGAAATAGCAGATGGGTCCTTAAATTCACTGCTGAATCCCTGCTGCTATGCAGAGTTCATCTCTCAATTGCTGCCAACATCCCTGCAGACAGCAGGGTCTGCACAGACCTTACAGGTGTCTGTCTGTCTCACAGAGCTGGCAGGACACACTGTAATCACTGTGATCTGTACAGCACAGGCACATGTATCTCACCCAGTGAATTGTGCATCAATTGCTCCCCTAACCAATGGGTAACATGAGGGGTTTGGGTAGGTTCTCAAGACAAGAGGGCGAGTATTATTTAGATGAGAATCCCGTAGAGTACACCCCAGAAATTGTAAAAAATGGCAAGAGGAACCTTGTTCCTGAATCAATGTTCCTGCACTCACTCTGCACAGTGTTAGCTTGTAGACCAGCAGGCTGCCAAAAGTGACAACTTTCCTAGGAGATTTAAAACCAAAGTTCCCTCTGACAGTTTAATCCCTTGCATGTATATAGCACTTCACATGCCTAAATATTAACTGATTCATGGTTAATTAACTCGTGGTTATAAATTTCCCCTGGCACATTTTGCAAGACTCAGGATGTAAATGTTAAACCAAGTGTCCCAGGCAAATTGCAGCACTGTAAGAAAAATAATGGGCGAGATCATCACCTGGTCTAGTGCAGTTATGTAGATTTACTCGAGCCCAGGGCCTGACCCAATGGTTCTTTAATTCATTAAAGCAAACTGCAATGAATGAATTGCAGAGCTCCTTCCTATATCTAACTCCAGTAATTAATTCCCTGCTAACACAGGGAACGTAATATAAAATTACATGATCACATTTATTCAGATGAGTATTATGGCATTGTAATGGAGGACCTAAAGAAGACAAGGTGGTTCAAGAAAGTGGAATTGAAGGAGTATTGCAAAAGGATGTTCATAAATATTTCTAATCCATGCTTTTTGACGGATTTGCTGGGAAGGAATGTTTTTGAAATATTACACAGCTACAAGCACACACATCTTTTGAATCTCTATACATGTCAGTCCCATTTTGGCTTATAGCTCCTCACTATTAAGCCTAATATTCACTTAACCTAATAAACATTTTGCAATACTTCAATGGTTTCTCTTCCAAGTATAATTTGTGGAGGACTCTGATAAGTACCTCTGGCTTTTCCAGGAATCTAGCCACTGCACTAAACTTAAAGCTCTTCTTGTGGAAAGACAAAGCATAAAGAAATATGGTACAAAATTATGAACAATGCAGACACCCTCTCTAGAACTACAAATGCATGAGAATAAGACAAAAGAAAACAAAGACTTTTACAGGAAGAAACCCCTTCTTTTTATATGTGGGTGTTAGCAATCTGAGGAACCTGTTGTTGGGTGATTTTATGAGTTAAGGTGCAAACAGATCTTAGGGAAAAAAAGGGATTCTGATATTTTTAATGCATGAGAGATCATACAGTATTGCTGAGAAATGAAATTATATCAATGAAATATCAGCTAAAATATATCAGGAAGAAACACATCCTCAGGACAGTTTGTACCACAGGCTTGTCTGTAAAAAGAGGCAAAGGGTTCTTCCTGGACATGGGAGAAGGGTGAACACTAATAAACAGGACTGAAACTGTCCTCTGCACTTAAACCACTTAATGGAGTGTGCTTCTATGGATTCTCAAGTGTCTAATGAAGCCTGAAGTCCCAATGCAGCCTATCAGTAAGGGCATTAAAAGAACCTCTCTTCTCCATCCAACAGCTTATTTACACTTATAAGAACTCGATACATCTGAAACTTCTACCTTTCTATTAAGTTCAGTTGAAGTTGGCTTGTGAGTTCAAACTTAGTTAGGAACACACCTGCTAAAAAAACATACATGCACACACACACACACACACACACACAACATACTGTGTGATGGCACAAGTCTTGTTCTGAGCCCAAAGTAAAAAGCAATGTGGGCATGGGAACATCACCCCTTTGACCTCTTCCCAAATCCTGACATGAATTCACACCAGCATTTTACATTTAGGCTCCCCGAGGACATTCAGAGCCATGCTCAGGACCAGGAGAGCAGGCAGGGACTAGATGGCTTCTAATTTCCCAAACTGTAGTGCTGGAGGCATGAGAGACATGGTTGCTCCCTCTATCTGCACATGAATGTTTCTTTACCCAGAGCAATTTTGGGGTGAGGGACTTCAGTAACCTCCCAGATCCCCAAGAAGAACTTTTTGTCCCTGTGTGCTTGGGGACAAACTCCAGCCCCAGACTGATGCTGGCACTCTCCAAGCAACTCTTGTTGTGCTGCACAGACAAACCTTCGCACACGCCAGAGTATGTCAGCTTATTTCCCCACCACTTGGACAACAGGCCTTGCCAACCTCTACCCGATCTACGCTGGAGCCATCACTCAGTGATTTGTGATGTACTGAAACACAGTTTACATTGCAAAAAGCTCTAACATGTCCCTGGAAAGCCATTAAGACAGAGTTGCATATGCGTATTAAGGGGGTTGCTACATGAGCAGATGTCCTCTTGGCGGATGCACTGCCGACCTCTCCCTCCAGCAAGCTTTGCTCCACCTTGGAGACACAGCAAGGAGAGAGACCATCTTGCTTCTGATCAGCCAGGCTGAGTTTTATTAGGCTTTTCTCCGGAAATAAGAAGTATGGTAAAGTGAGGTGATCTTCCCCCACGCCTGCTGGTGCGGATTATAGAGCTGGCAGCAGCAGGAACGCATTAAGGAAAGCTCCCAGCAACGGGTAAGTTTTAAAATGAAAGCTGGCTCAGTGTTAATGCGCAAGTAATGTGTCCCAGCTGTCTTTAATAAAACAGCCAGCTGAAACTCAGCATCATAATAAACGGAGCAGGGATTTCACAAACATCCTGGCTGCTCAGAAAGAGACTTTTTCTTCTTTTCTTTTTTTTCTTTTTGAAAGTTTTTGGTTTTTTTTCTCAGAGCTTGATTAAACATTTCCTGTTTTCAGCTTTCCAAAAATGTCCTCTGAAGCCTTCCCCTGCTGCTTTCATGCTGGCAGCTCCATTTTTCAAGGCCTTCTCCTGGTCCCCATGTGAAACAGATATGGAAGAGCTTGTGCGAACCTGGTGCCTGGGCAAGAAATGCCTCTGCTGCAGCTGCATGCCTATCAGTTTGATACCATCCCAGCACAATGCTGACGGCAGACCCAAACATCTGGTAGTCTCACAAGACCCCAGAGAGGAGCCTTATGACCTCTTGCTTCCTATTGGCAGATAAGGTGTGGAGGAAGTTGTCTACAGCTGGGAAATAAACCTTGGAGCATCAGTGATTCCTGGTTTTGCTGCTGATTCAGACAAAGCCACTCTAAGGCTGGACCATCAGAGCTGGTTGAGGGTCAACAATTCCCAGAGGGACAAGCCCCTTGACGAAGCAGCTGGGCTGGACTCACCCTGTTAAACTCTGGTCAGCCTTTAGTTTTTCCCAGCAGGTGGAGCAAATTAGGCACCTATTTCTTTCTAAAATAAAACTTAACACATCCTAGAAGCACACAGATATGACTGTGTGCCTCTCATGTCCATAGCCAAACCTTGCACCCAGCCCATGCTGGCATCCAGCCCATGCCTGGAGGAGGGGAGGAGAGTCAGTCTCCTGGCCATGCCAGTCCTTTTGATCATCCAAGGCTTCTACAGTCTTTCCACAAACTTCTCTGAATCAGGGAACTGGAAGAAATAATGTGCTTTTTTTTCCCAACCTCTAAAAACCAATCAGAACTTGACATCCAAAATGATGCATGAAAGCTGCCTTGAAATTCTCCCATGCTCCTGCCTCTGCCTAGCCAGTGAGCAGTACAGTACTCCTGACCTCCAGCTGAGGTACACCGGCATTTTGCCAGCCTATAAAATCAAATTTCACCAATTAACTTTCAGTAGTGGAGGGTCTGGCTAGAAGTACTCAACTCTAATCCTAGATAATGTGTGACAACTTTCAGTGTGCTCATTCCAAGTGTTGAACAGGCTTCAGTATTTCCTATAGCTCTGTAATATCTGCCACAAACATATAAATCATTTCTGTGGTACAGAAGAGAGAAAAGGCTTAAAATGCTGATTTAGCAGAAGTTGAAACATCTCCTCATCATCTTCTGGTTTCAATGGTATGTGTCTAAATGTCTCTAGAATTCAAGCTTTGCAGTGTGCTCATTCCAAGTGTTGAACAGGCTTCAGTATTTCCTATAGCTCTGTAATATCTGCCACAAACATATAAATCATTTCTGTGGTACAGAAGAGAGAAAAGGCTTAAAATGCTGATTTAGCAGAAGTTGAAACATCTCCTCATCATCTTCTGGTTTCAATGGTATGTGTCTAAATGTCTCTAGAATTCAAGCTTTGCCTATTGTTTGCCTGGTTTCAATGGTATGTGTAAATGTCTCTAGAATTCAAGCTTTGCCTATTGTTTGGAAATGCCTATGATTATGTTGTTATCTTGATAGCCAGTTAGGCATCCCTTCACGGTATTGAATTTAACTTCATCTTGCCTTAACTTTTCCCATCTGACAAGAGTGTTGCAAGGATTAGTTAATACTGGAAGGTGGTGATTAATGAGCAGATCTTTCAAAACACGAAGTGCTGCTGGATGCTGAGGATTTTTGAGGAAGTTTGGAGAGCGATATTCCTAAGGAACCAGTCTGAACTTGACCTCTCCAGATCATAAAATCATCATACATATCATTCCATGAATTGGAAACGTTGTCTAATGTTCATTTTCTGTAACTCGCTGGTGAATGGTGAGAGCTTCAGTTGATACTTCTGGCTACCCATAAATTTCTGTAGGATTTGTAACATTCTGAGAGATGTTCCAGGAAAGCAGATCAATTTTCTTTCCCCCGCAGTCTTCTTTTACTTTGAATCCTCAGCATTTTCTTTTCCTAAAACAAGGTATCAAAATATCTTAGATGGAATTTTTCAATACATATGTGAAACATGCCAAAAAACATTCACTTCAAATGGTATTTGTTTGGAGTACCTGAGTTTTCCTTCAGCCTCAGGAATTCTGCTTAGCACAACTCCATAATATTTCCAAATGGAAACAAAATAACATTAAAATTTATCAGCCATATGCTGTGCATTTTTGACTTTGTACATCGATCTTGGGTAACCGAAAATAAGGTTTTCTGCCATTTTTTCAATTTTTTTACATGTGTTCATCTTTTTTTCTCTTCTATACAATCTTCTTTATTATCTTCTTACAGGTTTTCAGGAAAGTTGCTTTCAGGTTCTGAACAGACTGTAGCTGTCCTCTGTAACACATGCCTTTTCTATTATCAATATTTCTAAAATAAGTATTAGTGAAATATTTAACATTTTAATGGTTTTTTTTCCAAACACTAGTAAGGCCATCCCATAGAGGTGGTTTAGAGAAACTCTCACTGTTTATGAATTTGTAATCTATGCAACAGACCAACCCACAAATGCAGAAAAAAAATGTTTACTGCAACAATCGGCTAAAAATATTTTTTTTTGCAAATTATTTACATAAAAAATGGAACATTCTTTAGGATAAAGGAAAATAATAAGAAGAAAAATGAACCTCTTAGGAAAACTTCTGTTTCAAAATTTAAAGACAATACCCTTTCTCACTGTTTGAGCCACTTCCATTTGAGGACTAAAATAAACAACATAGTTTTCCTGTTGAAAAAAGCATGGCAGGGTGAAAGAGTGAACTCATTTTTTGCCTCTACCCTTGTGCTCTCACTCTAACAAAACAATGCACAAAATCAAAATTAAATACAAAGTTGAGAATCAGAAAACATCCTCTCCACTTTTATTATGTCACAAGGTATAAGTTATCTTCCCAATTGGAAGGACATTTCTAAAGAAAGCAAGCCCTGGACAAAAATGACCTAGCCTTAAAATGAAATACTGTTCCAGAAGGAAAGTTAGATTTTGCTGAGCTCAAACTTTTAAAGATTTGCCAATCAAGCTACTACTTTGCTCTGCAAATTGTCATTGAACTCATATCTCAGACTGCAGGCAAAGTAGTCATGACAGTACAGCACACACTACAATACCAGCCTGCCCAGGACAGGTGGACAATCTGACCTTTGAAACAGTTGGGTCTTTTTATTTTCTGTTTCTAAAGCCTAGAATTAAATACTGGTCTCAACGAAACAACCTTGAAAGAGGCCTTCAGATAGCACAACCTGTGCCTGTTGCACAGTAATGCTCACAGGCCTGAAAAGGGAACAAGCCTCTATTGTGTTTGATGCTGCCCCTTCCCCCAAGATTGCTGGTTTGACACATACAAAGCCAGGATAAAGGAAAGGGGCTGTTATTATCCTCCACCACATCTCCATTTTATGGGCTGAGAACCAGGGCAGTAGGTCCCATGACTTATTCTTGCATGCACACCCAAAGCCTGTGCCAGCAATGGTATTTAACCCAGCTCTTTGTCTCGGGCCAATGTTTTATCAATAAGACCCATTTTTCCCTCCATAGATTTTTTTCCAAACAAATAAACATTTTTAGGCTGTCCCTATTCTTTTGCTATTGCACATTCCATTCCTTGGCATCTGCCCAACTAATGCAGCCTTCATTTGCTAGCAAGCTTCATCCCTCTCAGAACATTTCCATTGTTATGATGCTCTACTGAGATCAGAGGTCTCAACCAAGATAGAGGCTTGGTTGTTTTAAACATCACCTAAATTACATTTTGGTAAAATAAACCATTTCATAAAGTGAAACTCTTCTGACAGAGCCAACACAGCTTTAGGTACAGCACATCCTTGGCTGTGGATGAGTGACTGTTGTTCATGCAAGTCATCATTTCTGGGAACAAGGAGACAATTCCCCATGGCATCAAACCATCATTTTTGGAAAAATTGTTATTTGTGATTGGGACAGACAAGTTCCCTTTGCCAGGTTGGAGATAACTCTGGTATGGGCACACCCAGCTCAGTGTGCAGTATCATTCTTTAGTGAAGACCTGTTTTGGCAGAGCCAGAGATTAAGCTGATGGGTCCCAACCCTGTACTAAATAAAGACACACATGAGTGATGGGAGTGGTTAATCATGTCCTATGATGACTATTACAAGGCTTTATTGCAGGAGACATTGCAAATTTTAACTCCATCCATAATAATTAACAATCAAACTTGGTTTATTTTCAGATTCTCCAGCAACCTAAATTGAAAAGCTCATATTTATTTTCAGAAAATTAAGTGATCATTTTGAAAATTTGCATTTGTGTGTCTTGTCACAGTTAATCTTGCATCCCATCTTTCATAATAGAGATGCTAACTTTAATGAGATAGAAACAGGCTTGAGTGCTGTCATGAGAGCTGCGCAGTGATTATATTTGTAAACAAGCTCATATTTTGGAGATTGTTATATAGATATATAGATATAGATACAGATATGTGCATATACATGTGTGTGTGTAAAAAAAATAAATATATATATATTTGGTTGTATTCTACACTTGAATGAAACTCACATTTTCTACATTTGTTTTACTCACAGGAAGAAAACAATATGACAGGCCATCCTGGAGCACAAGAACCTTCCTGATAAGAAACATAGCTGCAATAAAGCAGCTTTTACTGACCTAAAGAGGAAGAGATAAAGACGCACAATGAAAGAAGAGCTGGTTGGAAGACTTCAGACCAGCTGTAGAGGTAAGACCTTTCATGAATAGTGCAGGGAAGGATGGTGCCATCACTGCATCATCACTCTAGTGACACTTCTGACCTTTAGACCAGTGTGTCTGGGTATGGAGGAAAGCTCTTCTCCATCAGTAGAGGCAGAAGGCATGCAGAAGGCAATTTCTCCTCATGCAACCCATATTTAGCCAGGGGCATGGTCTGCTCCAGAGGAAACAGTCATGGGCACTGTACTAGCAACACCCATAACAAGAACAGGTCCTAGGTTCAACATCAAAGATAAAGAGCTTCAATTAGATCTTCCTGTAGACTCAGACTGACTTTGTCTAATGTGTCTTGCTGCAAGGGCTTTTATTTTTGTTCCTTTGCATAGTTTTTCACTTTCTAAGAATTAGGCCAGCAGTGGAAGTAAGACGACATTGGACTCAATGCTGTCCCCATAACACTTTCAACCATCAGCACAAAGGAGGGCAGGAAAACTTGCAAGAAGCCCAGTTTTTCAGAATAGAA
This sequence comes from Acanthisitta chloris, assembly GCF_000695815.1. Lineage (NCBI taxonomy): Eukaryota > Metazoa > Chordata > Aves > Passeriformes > Acanthisittidae > Acanthisitta > Acanthisitta chloris. The sequence goes on from NW_008669666.1 coordinate 329,605, forward strand.
GTTTTTGAATAAATACCATCCACCTTGAGGTTTGACCACTCTGGAGCAAAATGGGGAAAACAGTAACGGAAACTGCCTCTAAGATCACTCAGGCTTATTGCCTGCCAGAATAGGATTGTGCTTCTGCTCTGCTCCGTCCACTCCTGGTAGAAAATTCCTTACCAAGGAACACACACACACCCATTTTGGTAAGGCAGGAGAAGTCCTCATCCTGTCAAGGAGGGCAGCTGCTCAAATCACGGAAATTTATGCCTTTGAGGCAGTAATTAATACTGGCAGTCCAGCCTCAGAATCCCATCATGTGGGTTATTTTCTTCTGGAAAAGGACCCATGTTCCATTTGTTTTCCCCTGTGCTTCTTCATTTTATACCCAAGTGAAGACAGTGTCCAATGAACCAAGATATCTTTTCTATTACTTCATCATTTCCATTCCTTTTCTTTTTCCTCTGCATGTTGCTGAGAAATCATCATCATGTCTTCATGGGGAAAGATTAACACCTCACTTTACTAGCAGTTGCCCTGAATTTCCCTTTCTTCATTTTTTCTCACGGCTCTTCCATGTACCTACACAGCTTCCATGATAATCTGTAAAGAGAGAAATGTTCTTTTCTCTTCCAGAAAGCAGCCAAAATTAACATATTCCTTTGTCTATATAATCCATTGTCCAAAATTTAGGTCAGATTCTCAGCCAATATAAAGCTCATAAATTCATACTCTCTATCATTTCATGGCAGCTGAGAATTGATGCAAAACATATTAGAGGAAAAAAGAAAGAGCCTCTGTTTTCAGACTGTCCTGGCTTCACAAACCAGCCATTTTCACTGCTGCCAGAAGAAACCAACCCTCAGGTAGGATGGGCAAAGAGACTGTCCAATGCAGAAAACAAGTTATTGTATATATTAGCATAATCTCTGCACATCCACAGTAAAACAAGATGCTATTGTAGCCAGAATACAAAGCTCTAGGGTTAAATGAACAAATCATCAGTCTCTCAGAAATATTTATTCTTTTCATGAGAGCTTTTGTGGCTGCATTTATCTTTACAAATTATAAGGCCGTTGACACCTAACAAAAGCATTTCCTGCCCTTCTGTCTCAAAACACACACATTTCTGCCTGCAGTGGAAACCCTGCCATGAACATGTGTTGCCCTGCAGCAAAAGTACCAAGGGATGTTTAAGACATATAAACAACATGGAAGCCAAGAAACATGATGGATAAAACAGGCTGGATTTTCATCGCTGGTGGCCATAACAACAATCATAGAAAGTGTAATAAGTACAGTGCTTCGGGGAGGATGTGAGGTTATGGATCCAGCAATATTGGTAAATGGCATCTCCTCTTCAGTTTGACCACATAATAGCTAAACTGCTGTATTTTCCACACTGCTCAGCTAAACAGCTTAAACTGGATCCTCTCAAAGGCTAAAAGGAATCAATTTCATCCTAAACAATTCCAAGGCCAACCTGACCAAAGCCTTTAATTCATGCCAGTTAAAGTCAAAAGCTTTATGGCACTGGCTGTTGTTCAATATTTGCCAGCAGAGTGAAGAACTATGGCCTTGTTCCCCTTGTCCTCCCACCAGAGAGGTGACGAGGAGCTGATAACTGGGATTACTCATGAGCAAGGAGTTCCTTGGGTCAGTCCTCCGTTACCAACTTCATCTCATTCCAGCTCTGCACCTTCCCATTACCTGGAAGCTATTAAATCCCTGGTTTGTGCTCCCCTTCTAGGGGCCACTCTGCAGAGCATATTGCTGACCAGTTCCTGGTATGTTCTTTCATTTGATGAAAGAGCTTATTTAAACAGAAATCTGAACATTTCTGCTCTGCCAGGCACTGGCTGAAAATATGTTAGTAGATGCTTTGTCATGAGCAAATCCAGACCAGAGTTTTCCTCCAGGTTCCTCGAGTTCCAGTTATGAGGTCCTCAGTTTTCAGCCAGGTAAGTAAAAATCCTTCACATTTTTACAGATGGGGAAACTGTGGTGGAGCAAAGAGCTTAAGAAATGCACCCAAGATCAACAGTGATATTTTTTTGTGGTGGGGTGAAGAGTCGAGCTCAGATCTCCTGCCACGCAGTGGGGTTCTTTCACCACACCACCTTCCTTCCTTTGCATGCCTGCTAAAGCTGGGTAAAGGGATAACACTACAAACCCAGTGGCACCAGTCATCCCACAGAGAGGAAAACAGTGCCCAGGGTCAGTGGTTGGATTGCTAAAATGCAGAAGAGAGACACATCACACACATCTTCTGCAGAGAGACAAGCATACAGTCAGGGTTGGAGTGTCCTACCACCACTAAGGCACAAAAAGCTACAATCTGGCTGCAAAGAGAACTACGCAACTCATGGAAACCACTTGCAAACAGCCCTGTCATTCAGCTTGGAGCCTGATAGATCAGACCACCCACTCCAGCACAGGCATTAGGCACCATGTACCTGGTGATCAGTAGGGGAGGAATGAATTTCACCTAATTGCAAATGCCTGTGAGGTAGGGCTGGCCACCCTCATGCTCTTCAATAGATGACCTTTAAGGAGACACTTGTCTGACCTACTTTTAAGCTCTATTTTAAGACACTAGATATATAAAAAACCCAAACAGAAAAGGCAGCCACAGAGTCTGGCTCATATGGAAATATCTATGGTCCATGCACCTACATTTGATCACACGTATCTCACCTAACATGACAAATAGGAATAAACTCAAATTTAAGTAGAATTCTCTCAAATACCTGTGAAGTGAAGCTTAGTTCAAAGTGATTTCCTTTATATATGCATATATTTTGTATATATGTAAATGCAGTGCAATCTCATTTGGCCACAGTAAAGAGCTGATAGTTAGGATCACGGGGAATGTTTCCATTATGAAAGATGGTTATTAAGCTGAGTGTTTTAGATGCAATCCTGTTTATCTGCAGAGAAAAGTAATGTTCTCATTTTTCTTTGGGCATAGTGGGAATCAAAGAGTAAAGAAGATCGTCTCCCTATCTTCTTTGTCTCTTCTTCTAGTCAACTCTATACCCAAAACATTCTCTTTGCAGTCAGCTGGGGTTACACACACAGCTGATTGTGGCAGCCTGGGGCTTTCTGCCACAATCTCCTTCTCTGGTGTTTCTGGCACATTTGCTTTTACACACAGAATTCAACCAAAACTATATCCTGAGCTCAGGTTAGTCTTCTGCTGCCAGTGAAACCCTCCAGGCAGTACCATCTGGGTTTCTGAAGAGCCTTAGTACAACTTCAGTTTTGAAAAACAACTTCTATTACTTCAACTCAGATCTATCTGTCTGGAGTAGCAGATGGCCATAGTAGCCAGAAATTCAATGATATTTTGCAGAAGTGACCAGGCATAGGTAAAACATCTTTCAGATCTCCATCTCCTCCTGAATGATCCTGGACAGACCCTACTTTCAACAGCTTCCTATTTTGCCAGGTTTAACTGTGTGGGCTGAAATGTTATGCTCTGGATATCTACTGCACACTAAATATTTCAAGCCAACCTGAGACAAAACATTTCAGAAAATTTTGTGCACAAGGCAAGGGAAAAATACATTCTTTTGCCCACGTTCAGGAAGCTGTTCCATGATCAGCGAGACAGGGAAATTGTGGTTTCACCTCAACACACAGCCTTGGCTGGTAGCATAACCTTCCCACAATCCTCCTTGTTCCCACCATGCCTTCTGATCTGCTCCACCAGACAAGCAGCAAAATACACCATGGTTTGTCCTGAGCCATGTGCCTACAGACAGACTGGACATGACAAAGTTTGATCTCTTCTCCCCGTTGTCAGAACACTTAACTGCATCTCTATCTACTCAACCATCAAGTTTCACTGAACTTGCAGGAACTTTAACACATTGGAGATCTTCCCTCCTCTCCCAAAATTGATTTGTAATTAGCCAAGTGATTAAAAAAAGAGATGAACAAGGATGGGCAGAGGGAATGATCACATAGTCCACCTTTTCACATAGGTTAAAATCACTACTGGAGTTTTACTAGTAGCATTGCCAACTCTGCTTACAGCCCATTTAATAGCACATCTCTGTTACCTAAACATGTACCTAAATACTGAGGAGAAATAAAAATTAAGACAGGACCTAATCCAAAGCTTCCAGGGCCAAAGGCAATTATTTCAACACTTCTGTGAAGCTTTAGATCTGGTCCATAAAGAGGAACAGGACTTAACACATGTCTGTAATTTTGGATTTATTTTGAAGAAACAAAACAATAATAAAAACCCCTTAAGTTTTCTAGAAAGATTGTGCTTTCCACAGTGTTTCTAGGGTCATCCTTGTCTCTTGGGTACAATCACTCTGCAATTTAAAAAAATATCCAGCAAATTATTGCTATTAGCATGATGAGTCGCATTAAAGTGAGCAGTTGTGCACTGGGGCAATGTGGGGAAGGTGCTGATGTGCATGTATTTAGAACAGCTGTAAACAAAAATACTAAAGGACTGTAACAGATTCCATGCTTACAGCTTTGCTGGCATCCAACATACGCTGGGTAGATGTTCTTGACAGTGACAGAAGAGATGGTTTCTGGGGAAAATTAGTGCATTTCCTTCCAAATTTAATGTCTTTAAGGAGTCCAGCCCAGGTGTTGCAGGGGATTAAACTGACACATGCAATACAAGCAGCCTCCAAGAATCTGACACACACACACACACACACACACACACTCACCTTGTGACTTGGGGCATGGCAGAGAAACCAGCAATCTGGACTTTTTTGTGGATGGAAATGCTACACTGGATGTGACAGGTGAGGCTAAGAGAGTGCAAATAGGCTGAGGGAATGTCATAGAAGAACTCAGCTTTCCTTCAAGGTGGAGACCCACTTTGTCATTTTTTGTGTTTGCATCAATACAGTAGGAGCAAAGCAGGTATAAGACTCCCTGACTGTCGATACAAGTGAGGATGAGGGTGGAAAGATAACACCAAGTTCTGCTTCACTTCATTGTGAGGGGAAGGTGGGAAGGCTCACTCTTCCACTGTCAAGGTTTCCTGATTTTAGCAGGCTGTTTACTATCAGGAATAACTGATCTTATTCAGAGCTACGGTCACTTACATCACAGCACTGGACTTACACTGTACTTTGCAAATGGTGGGAAGAATGTGCAAAACTAAAATGAGAATCAGAGAGACAGAAAGGATCGTCTTGCTTATGATTCCTTGATGTTTGAGTTTCACCAGATTAAAAACTCTTCCTAGATGCTGTGATTCAAAAGGAAACTCCTTCCTACTTTATCAATTAATTTGGTCTGCATTCCTCATATTTCCTTACAAAATTGTTGTAGAAAAGAGGATATTGCTACCGAGGGAATTACAATACAGCATCACCCTCTGCTAAGGCCAGCAAAACCCTTCTTCTCCAATTACCTGGCTGCATCTGGTCTTTTCCAGCAGTGCATGAAAACGAAAAAAAACCAGTAAGAATCTACTTGAAAAAATGTTATCTAAAACATGAAAGGTTTGGTGGATTAGAAAATAAAAGTTAGTGGTCACTACCCAGATCAGAATAAATATTCCCATGTAATATGCCAGCTAAATGATATCTTCAAGGCACTCACAGAGGAAGCACCAGTATGAAGAGAATTTTTGGCCATTTCTCTGATGTGACCCTTTGGGTTCAGTTGCAGCAGGTAGATGAAGTGCCATGGAAAATTGTGTATTGACCACTCTTACCCTCACACTGCTTGTAAGGGATGTCAAGAAGACAACAGACCCCAGCTGGTCATCCAACTTGGCTAATGAGCCACAGAATCACACTATGCAAACCCATTGTTCCGCACACATTTTGGCTGACGAAATACCAGCAAATTAGTTCAGAAACTCTTAGAGAGCAGAGCTGCGGTGTTATTATCAATTCTTCCACCAGCCCTTCCTCCTTCACAAGAAGTAACACACAGGCAGGCCTTTTCATATGTCTCAAAGTGTCTGAGATGCCCATCAAAAGGAACAATTCATCCTCCCGGTGTTGCATGAAGAAGTCCCTGCTCCTTGGCGACTGCATAAACTTCCCGAATACAAGAACATGCATGTAATTACCATCAGCTCTAAGGTTAGCATAAATCAAAGTGAGAAGTCAGCTGCCAGGGGCACTTCAGAAGCAATGCCCATGTCTCAAATGGAGCTGAGTTAAAGCAACAACCCCATCCAAGTCCCTGAATGGGCCATGCCTTGTAATGGGCTGGCACAAAGCTACATTATCCCACAAAGTGCACCTGCTTCTAGAGCTGCTGTAGCAGTAGCAAATAGAGATGCCACCTGGCAAGATGGCATTTCCTGAAGCCTGCAATGATGGGGCAAAAAAAAAAATTCCAACAAACAGATGGTGCCTACAGAAATGGGAGCTATATGCAAACAACAAAGGGCATTGCAGCAACGACAAACACTATGCTCTCAGCCCTCTCTAAACCGTCACGCACATCCTTAGTGGGTGGCAAAGACAGGCCTAAATTCAGGTGCCTTCTCTCCCAGGAGAAAGGGATCTTGTTTTTCAAGTTCATTGCTCCTCAAACTGTATGAAAAAGATTAGAATCACAAAGACGCACTGAGCAGTGTCTGTCCCTCAGCATAAAGACAGCAAAAAATAAAACCCAAGGACTGACAGTGCTAGAAACAGGCCATCTGCAAAGGGATGTAAATGTGACTGTGCCCCCAAGTCATGGCTTACAGTCTTGGAAAGCTAAAACATGCTGACCAAAAGCATGCAATTAGTGCCAAGAAGAATATAAAGTATGGGAATACAAGAAGTGGGGAGGCGGTCAAATTTGCAAGAGGAAAACAAAAGCTTGTTTATCTCAATGAATTGATTGCAAAACATGGAAGTAACAAACAATCAGAGGTGCCTCTGCCATGGGTTATTGATTCTGATGGTGTCCAGCTCCAGTTGCAGTCAGCAGTTACAGAATAAATGGCCTAAAAGGAGACTTACTTCCTGACCCACCATAGTTTTGCCCTGAAACAGAAGAGTTTATGTCTTTCCCATAGCTCTTGTTTATCTACTCTTTAAAATGTTATGATTATAATGCTGAATAGTCCTGTCATCTACTGAAATAACTCATCTTACTTCCATACGGCCAATTATTTCTTCAGTCATGACCCTCAAGATTTCACAATAGTGTCGAAATAATAATTGCATCTTAAGGATCTGAAAGAGCTTCACAAATCATGGACAAAATCCTGCCTACCTTGTCAGGAGATGCCCCAAGTTCATACTGATGGAGCCTCCAGTGTTGCAGTTGGAGGCCGAAGATACCTTCCCAATGGGGAGAATACATAAAAGTCAGTATCAGCTCATAAGTGGCAAGGTAGTCCAGAAATTATCCTTGGTCCACCATCCTGAAGAAGCAATCCATTGCTTCTTAACCCCTATTAGTGTCATTGCCCTACAATCCTATGGGCAGTGACAATTCCCTGCCCCACACCACACATTTGCAGGCTGTGACCCAGGTCCTTTATGGTGCCAAAGCAGAGGTAGACACAACTAATAACTGTTTACCTTTTGATCCAATTTCCTGAATTTCAGTAGATCATTTGGGAATATGGCAAGGGGCTGACTTCCTTTTCTGGTTTATGTTCTAGAGAAGGAAATAATCTCCAAATGAAAGGCTGGAGTGGCCTGACCTGTCCCAAGGACTGCAGGTCATGTATCTGTAGTGGTATTAACTATTGAGGAAGGTCAGTGTCCCTGCCTCAGACAGAAGCTCTTTTCTCCCTGGCATCCCTTTTGTGCAGCAGTTGTAGAGGAGTAAAGAGACCCAGTTCCCCTTCCCATGTGCCATGTCACGTTGTTTTGCATCCCAGAACATTGTGGGTTTGCCCACTTGGCTTGAAACCCTGAGAAGTGCCAAACTGGGGTAAATAATTCCAAAAACTTTTGCAGAACTGTTAGGCTGAATCCTGGTGAGCAAGGCAGGCAGTGTGGTGCTCTGGTGACGGCTACATGCTGTGCAGGGAAGGGATGGTAAATCCCTCCAGTCTGACTCTGGTGCCACTTTGCGTTGTGTTACCCCTTTGTGATCACTCCATTCCCATCCCATTCTGGACACTGGGCACTCCCTTTGGACATGTCTTGTCCGGTGTCCAGCTCTGTCCTAACCACAGACATGTCTTTCCTGAAACAAACAATAAAAGTGAAACTTCTATGTCATCATCTCCACAGGCATTAGCTAACACCAAAGGCATGAACACAAATGTGCAAAGACCTGATCTAGATATTTGCCTTTTTTCCCCAGTGCTCTCCCCTTTTGTGCTTAGAAGAACCATAGTTCTTCTATTTTCCATATGTCCAAACATTATTAGGAAACCTTTCAGCCTTCTTTTCAGCTTCTGCCTAATGCATGAAACCAGTTAAGCATGCTTCATCCCAACCTTACTGGTGTTACCAGCGGTCTCATTTTGGATGGATGATCTTGGTGTCCTGTTAAAGCGACCGTAAGGATCAGTGTGATACTTATACATTCTGTTTCCATGTTGTATGCTACAGGCTGTGTATAATAAATAGAGCTAGATATATCCTCATGTATATATTTCCCCCCTCTGGTTTTCTTTTAACAAGGAATTCCATTTATTGATGTCCTTGTTCCCTCCACATCCCACACAGTCTTTCCAGTTCAGCACTTGCACAGACCAAAGTCAGTAATCATCTACAGCTTGGGCTACAGCTTGGAGAGACAGCTCACACTCTTCAGTGTTGGACTGAAGCATTGCTCTACTCAGAAGGACACCAAAGTTTTCTGTATCAACTGAGTGTATGTCCTCCTGGAGAAGTTTGACATCTTTTCAAGCCAGCAGCAGCTGAAATCTCTGTGTTATCTACAGGTGAGATGCCCATGGCATCTCACACAGGGCTTCTCTTCAGGCAAGGCTAAGTGTAAAGACAGCTTTTGTCTTCTTTTTTCCTCTAAAGAATGTGATGGCTGACTGCTGCTGTGTTATAACTGCAGGAGGTTCAGCTTCAGCAGCCCATGTTGTAAGACCAGGGTGGGCGACCAGAAGTTAACAAATGAGAAAGTCAAGAAGATGCACAGGTTAAAAGATGAAGATGACAAGAGACCAAAACAATTCAAATAAGAAGTACTTGAAATGAGAAAAAAAAATCCATCCAGTGCCTGGAGAGGAAAAAAAACATAAAACTTAAAGACAAAATTTGGCACAAGGGGAAATGCACAATTATCACAGCCCCAAAAATGGATCCAGTCACAATGCCAGATGCAACACAGAAATAGTTCAGATCCAGAACACAGCTTTCCAGTACCTATCTATTTCTGGGATAATCAGTACCATGGGGGAAAGGGAAATAGAAACACTATACAGTTTATCTGAAGGATGGAAACACACCCAGCATTTGATGTAAGAGAAGAAAATGTGCTATTATCTAGCATGTGTACTGCAGAAATGGCCACAGACCCAGGCTGGGATCGGGGTCTATTGCACTGAACTGTCTGAGTGCACATGGAGAGGCTGAAGTGAAAATACTATTTCACCATCTGCTCTGACAGCAGCTGAACCAAATATGCAAAGACTGATGGTTTGGGTTTTAACCTGAAGAACAGAAAAATTAATGAAAATCCTCCTATAATCCATAAAACAAAATCGAGAGCACATTTTTATGTTTTGCTATCTTTTTCTGCAATATATTACAGAAGAAAAAAGGCTGGAGCTTCAGCTGGTCAATTTATTGAGCTCAGGTGAAATGTTCCAATTTGCTACCACTGGACAATTAGGTTTCTAGAACTTGTTGATCTATTCCAAAGATGCTGAAAGTTAGGAAAAAGTGTCTTGCTAGAGTTTCGGGCAAAGGTTGCAAGAAAGAAGAGTTTGCACTTCCTGTAATCAAAGCAACTGAGCCAGAGAGCAAGAGGAGAGAGGGGAAGAGGATATCAGAGAGAAAACCAGACAGACCAAGATTTCAGGAGTGGCTAATGACTTTGGATATCTCATTTCTACAGACCTCTGTTTAAAGAAAACCAGATTGTCCCACACGTAAATCAGTACAGATTCACCACTGGGATCAGCAGCTGGGAAGTGGATAGAAAACCTGAGAATCAGTGCAGCTGGTACCAACTCCTAGCTCTGCTGGGTGGCCTTAACTAAAATTCATTGCCTCTGCTTTTCACATCCCAGCCCAAGCTGTCTTGTCTACACAGCATGTCAACCTCTTTGAAGAAGGAATTGCCTCCTGTTCTGGATGGTACACCTCCTACCTAAATTGAGATGCTAAAAACATAGATGTAACTCCAGTTTCCTTTACAGTCGATTAAGATAAACAGGCTTTCTCAGGAGATCAGTTTTAGGTGGCTATTTCATTATATCCCACTCTCTACAGAAACTGTATTTTCTGTGCTCTTTCCATTGCCTATAGCTCTGATGCAGGCACCCACAGTACAAACTTCAACACTTGGCCACCTAAATCCCAGTCTATATGTCTCTGTTTCTATTTCAAGGAGACAGGATTCTAGCCAGGACCTCAGTATACAGCAAGAACACGAGTAATGCTAGATATATCTGAACACACTGAGGCACTAGGCCCACAGCCACCAGTTATTTAGAGACTCGGCTCCTAACCTGTATCATAGCTAGGAAATCACTGGGAATCAGGGACCTAAATGCCTCTGTGGATCAAATTCCAAATTCCAGACTTAGTGGAAGTGGAAGGGCAATGAACTGTACCCACCTTCCACGGGCTTCAGCAGAGTTGTTGTGGTTTCATACTCCCTCTAACATCCGCTGCTGCTGCTCTGCTGACCTCAGGGGTCCTGGGATGCAGCCCACATTTGAGGCAGGATGACAATTGGTACTATGGTCTGTTTCTTGTTCCCAAGAACCAGCCTATAATCAGAAACTGGCAAACCTCAGAAAGTTTGGTGTGCCATCCAAAAAGTTCACATGAAAACATTAGGGCCAGGAACTGGGATCCAAATCGGCTGAGAGCAAACAGAGCTTCTTACCATAGCAGGGCAGAAAGTGCTGGTAACAATAAGCATTTTGTGGAGTTTCACTTTGAGCCCTAACCGGAGCCAAGGAGCACACACCATCTGCAGATGTATTTTAAACTGCAATGAACCTTTTTTTCTACATACCGGAGTGAAAAAAAAAGGCTGGGAAAAGGCTCTGGATTGTCATTTGCATCTATTCAAATATAGCTAGTCAGTCACTAATGACAACCTACATTGAGACATGTCCAAAACACAAACCAACCCTTTGATGGAGGTTTTTAAAAGTCTGAATAATAGGGGTTGGGGTTTTTTATCCCTCTCCTCTTCTTTCTTTTTCCCTCAGTTCTTCTGGGTCCCCAGATCAGAAGCAGGAGTGCCAAAATACGAGGGGAACTGCCCATCCTGCCAGGTTCCCTCAAAGCAATGAATACTGCTATTCTTCATGTCCCACAGCATGCTTTCACAGAGGCCTCTGCCTGCTTTAATTCCTCACTGTCCATTGGGGGCTGTGAGCACATGAGTCTCCTCAGTGATCAAGGCAACACGTTAGGCTGCCTGTGTGTTAGTTGTCACAGCCAGCCATGGGCAAACTTCTAGTAAAGCTGGAATTAAACATCACCTTGCAGGGCACACAGGACTTCTTGTGCAGCTGATCTGACATGTTTTGAGGGAATTTAAGTCCTTTGGATTTGCTCTGAAGAGGGACCTGTGTGTACAATGAGAAATATTTCGCGCTAGATAAAGTAATCTAGTAAAAAAACATCTCTTTACCCTACAAACCTGTATCCTCTTTTGACAGCTAGGCTTATCACCTTTCAACCTTTCAGCACATAGGGACCTTGATTTTGGACTACAAAAGCTATTGAGGCACTGCAGGTAGGGGAATTATCCTGCATACAGGCACAGTTTCTCATCTCTGCTGTCAGATCTTCAGTTCAGTGAGAAAGACACTGTCATGTGTCTAGAAATATCTGAGGACTTCTTGTTTTGCTTTTCATAGTTGCATTCACACTTTGATGCAGATACAATTCAGAGAAACATAGAGTTGCCACATTTTGTGAGAGGGTCCTGGATGTGAGGGAAGCACCATAGTTCTGCTCCTGATGATGGATCCACAAGTCCTGAACTGAAGTCAGAGAAAGCCAAAATCTTTCCCTCTGCAGGCCTCTAGAGAATAAGGGTCATCTTCAAATCCCACCTGAATCTGAAGGTGAAAACCAGAAGCCAGAAAGAGGAAAACTGTAGTGTGGTCTGACAGTCAGCACAGCCAGTGACTGTTTTGGATAAGTTCATCTCAGAATTCCCACCACTCTGCCTGTTTCCTCTAATTGTGTGAGAGAACACAAACAGAGACAGCAGACACTCTGGCTGTCCTGATAAGATTAAGCAAATTTTTAAACATCATCATTCCAAGAGAGAAACCAAAGTTCCTGAGTTTGTCTTCCTCTCCTTATACCCTCTCCCTGAGTCTGAGTAGGAAAAGCAAAACAGAAAGCCTTTGATAATTCTAGGTATTTCTATTTTAAATCTTTCTACTACATGAGCTAGGAAATGCTGCAAAACTGCACTAGATACTCAGAGCTAATTGAGTCACTGAGTGCAGGAGAGTTCATCTAACTAGACTGAGCCAAGCAACCAATTACAGTTTGCGTGGCCTACAGAAGAGTCTTTTCATCTCTATCATTTCAATTCCCATCTTCCTTTTAATGAAACAATTTATTTTCCAGAATAAAGAGGAAATTCCAAAAGCCATTACTTTGGAATTTTCAAGTAATCATTATCTTGCAAAGTCCAACCCTGGACACTCCAGGATTTGTTATAGATGAGTACAGATGTATATAGAATGTTTGTAGACCCATCTGTAGAACAAATGTAGATTTGAAGGAAGGTCTTATGTACCTGAAAAAAGGTCAACATGGACACCAGATCATTTGAAATCAGAAATCAGTGGGCTTCAGCATGATCAGGATTAACCCCACTGCTTTTTTTCCTGAGAGCAGGGAGCTTTTCTCCTCCAGCTTTCCATAGCTGTCATTATCTCATGCTGCAAGGATATCGCATTATCCCAGCTGTTAAAATGGCAGTTGGGTAGGTACAATTAATAACACTAATACATATAATCCTGAGAGACATCAAACTACTCACAATCTCATAAATACATCTCTCAAGCTGGAAACTGACTTTGCAACAGCTAAGTTAAGACTAGGAAACATTGCCCATCTCTCTGTGGCAAATGTTCATTAATTCTGATAAACACATAAAATGTGGCTTCTCTTCCCATCACAATCTGGGTAATGACCATAAGTTCAGACAGGCAGAGCTTTGGTATAAAAAAGACTCAGGAGTCTTGACAGTTCAACAAGAGGTTTTTCCTTCCACTCTCTATTGTTTCTATATTTGTCAGCCTAGATCTGATTTATTTTTTTTGGTAGCCACAAGTTAAACTAAATACAGGATCTAAATGTCTCCACTTGGCCTCAAGGGAATGCAGATCTGGGATCTCAGGCTAGGAGCAAGCAGTCAAGCAGTGGGGCAAATCATACTACTCTTTATTCCAGCAGGAACAACTGTGAAAACTTGAGTAAATTGCCTTGATTTATATTGCCTAAGAGAAGAAGAAATATAGACTGGCTCAGAAGTAAAAGACTACAGAGGAATATTGCCAGGCTGCAGGACAAAATCTTGATCAAATATATCACAGAACCTGAAGTGAGAGATTGCTGGCAGGAGGGAGGAAAGGTGGGCAGAAGAGGAGCTGAAGCCTCCTCTGTTAGGCCTGTGACTTTTCCCAACTCAGTCAGAATACCTTTTTGGCAAATATTTCAGGGCCTCAAAAAATGTCAGATGATATCTGCTTAGCCCTTCATAAACAGAACTGAAGCAAAAGGTGGGGAAGAGAGGGTGCTGCTCCATTCAGCTGTGCCTCTTGTAGTTACCTGGAGGAGTTCTGGCCGTGACCCTTCTCAGTCTGTTCCATGATTTGGCTCCATGGATAATGACAGCAAGTGACATTTTGATACCATTCTTTATTTTATCTTCTTTCAAAGGTCTCTTACAGAAATCTACGCTTTTGCTGCTTCACTGGTTTAACTCCCCTACGAACTCTGAATCCCCAAATTATGAAATCGTAGACAATACAAGAGGAAGCTTATAAACCAGCAGTGGTATTTTGGCTGCCCCAGCAGACATGCTTTTGGACCAGCAGTTAATCCTCTTAATAATTTCTCACCACTTCATCTACTGACGTGAACAGAGTGTCTGTCTGATCCTCATAGTAGGCTCTCTCGGGCTGTGCACTTCAGAGAGTCTCTAACAACACAGTGGTTTAATGTGCTTAAATCCCCCCCAAGCTGAAAAGAGAGCAAGAGAGAGAGACATTCCATGTCACCGCCAGGCCCATCTGTTTTGGCTGAGACAAAAGTGGCAGCTGTGCTGTATAAATGCTCATCAGTGCCTGTCCAGGAAGGTTTGGTAATGATTTCTTACTCACACAAAAATATTATTCATCTGTTTTGGTAATTGATGCCTAGCACAAAAGTCAAGGCAAAGGTTTGCTTCACTTGTCTAATCCAAACTTCTCAACTTCCCCCTTTTATTTTGGCCTCTGCTTCATCCTCCAAGCTGGAGATGCTCCTGCAGGAATACGATGAGACTTTAACTGAGGATGATGGCCCCAGGGCTGCAAGGCTATGGCTGTGTTGGTCAGATGGAGTAGGTTCACTCAGCTCTTGGGTTGAAGTCTGCAGTGTGGAGCAGAAGTCACTGAGACCAGGCAGAGCACGAGTCCCAGCTCAGTCTCCCAGCCAGGCTGGGAGAAGTGAATCAGGAAGGTTTGTAAAGGAGCAAGTGGAGGATGGAAACAGCTCTACATGTCTCTTTGAAAAATGTTGCCACTTAATCAATTCATCGGGTACCACAGTACTCCTCTGGTTCCCCTACTCCATCACCCTGGACCTGAGCTTATAAATTGCATCAGTCAGTTTTGCCCTCCAGCTCCTGCCAGGACTGCTAATGTCAGCAAGATGTCACACCTTTCCACCAGGCTCTCTGATATCTTTTCTGGAAGAAGTAACAGGACCCTGGGCAGGCATCACTCACTCATTTATTGGTTCCTCTGTTTCGCTCTTCTTTTGATGCTCCCACCTGTGAAAGTAGTTTGGACAGTGTACAGATTGGTCTTGGTCCACAGTGCCCCAGCAAGGTGCCTATCTGTCACCCAGGCCAATACTGAGTGAGTGATGGGCAATTTGGGGCACTTATTGCCCAACTTTCTGCACAAGCTCCCTATACAGGGAAGCTGCTAAAACTGCATCCTGTGGCTGGACAGTTTGAACACAGCACTTCATCACCACTCTCTGGAACATGTGGTGCTCAGTCTCTGAAATAGGAAAGAAATTTTTGAGCTTCTCTACAGTGGCTTGTGTACCAACCCCCTTCACATCCAGGGCAGTAAAGCAGAGCAATCTGCACCTTTCACCTCAGCCATCTGCTTCTCATTTTCTCCTTTAATCACAAACAGATTTCAGCTATCAAGTGTGAAAGTTTAGCAGACCCAGAGACCCCTGCAGAGGAGGAGATCCAACCTCAATGCAAAATTCATTTTGTGCCTGCTGATATACCTGATCCCTGGATTGAAAAAGGGGATTTGCTGAACGTTTTACTCCCATAGAGAGAAAGAAAGAGGGAAGATTTACACTTGCAGGAAGGTAGTTAAGCAAATACCAGCAGTTCTATAGACAGCCTCCCTCTGCTTCAGGAAAAAAAACTACCTTCTCTGTGATAAAAAGAGACACACACCACAATGAAAAATGTGCATGGTGACAGATTCACCCAGCTCAGTGCCAGCTGACTTCTGCTCATTCTCCTACGTGTTCTGCATTTGCACAGTCCCTTGCACTGTGAAAAAATAGTCAATTCACCCCAGCTCCTACAGGATGGGTCCCAGTGACTTGAAGCCCACCAGCAGAAGGTGAGGGAAAAACATAGATGTATGCTGACTTCACAGGCAGGTGTGCTGCAGGTGTGGATTCACATGGAGGTTTCTCTCAGGGGCATCTGTGAAGCTGGGAAGTGCCTTCAGCTGAAGGATGCATGTGTATAGTCTGTGCAACCTTTAAGAGGCAGTGGGTGGTTCCTCAAAGCCAAATCTAACACAAGGAATTATGCAGAGTCCAGCAGGAACAGCTCCTCACATGGTACAGTCTCTCATGGAGTTGTTCCATCACCCTGTGGACTACTCAGTCTGTCAGGTTGGATAGGGTGAAGCATACGTGGCAGGATAGGTCTTCTCCAAGTCATGTACTGGAGCACAGAGTGGGAGCTAATGAAGCAGGGAGAAAATTCTTCAGTGCCCAAGAGAGGAACAGATATCTTAAAAGACTTTTTTTTAAAATTTTCTTTCATAGCCATCAGTGTCAGCTTTGTTTTCTACACTCTTCTTTATTTTAGTGCATTTATACATCTCTAAACACCATTCAGCTGAGCTTTGTCCAAACACAGGGGAAGAAATCACATTGTCAGGGCAAAGCATTTGAGCACAACCCTTGACACACACCCCCTGTGCCCATGAGTGTTGGGGGAGCAGAGGGGCCATCCTCCTGGGAAAGGCTTGTGTAAGCAAGACTTTGGGGACTCATCATTCACCTCCCAACTATCTGGTTTCCTCAGGAAAATCAAGCAGACATTAATAGCTGCTACTACTTGTTTTCTCTCACTGTGCCTGGCAGCATCCCACACATTCACCTTTTGAAGTATGTTCCCAAGGCTGTGTTTGTCATATCAGTCACCCCCCACCCCGGACTCTTTGCATTTGTTGACAAGTTTTTCGTGCTCAGCATACCAATATCTCACTGCTTGCAAGCAGCTAAAAAGCCACCTCTCCATTCCTCTTATTCTTGTAATGTGTATGTTGTTCTGATGCTTGAACTATTTACCATTTTTGTGTCTGGTGAGTGCATCGAAAGCAAAATTCTGGCAGTCTCAGAGTAATCATGAAAACAAATATCCAGGAGTATATCTATGTGATTTCTATTAATCTCCTCTGCGATGTGTCCCTTCTCTGAACCATGAGTTAGCACTATCTCTCCAGAAGTCAATCAAGATTAGGATCATACCATGTTAGACACTGCTTTTGCACAAAAGAGCAACTAGTTCTTGGGCACTGAATAGAAAAAATATGGGAAAAAAAGTGAAATGACTTGAAAGGGACTTGACACAGCCACTTTTCTCACTGGGGGGACCATGGCAGCAATGGGCTCAGGATGTGTGTGAAGGTGCTGCCAGCAGACACAAGTTTCCCAGGATCACTCATTATCAGATCTGCCCTACCACACCTGACCTGGGGATGAAAACTCCCCATGCACATGGGATTTCACAGAATCATAGAATTTCAGAGTTGGGATGGACCTTACAGAGCATCTAGTCCCAACCCTCCCTGCCATGGGCAGGGACACCTCCTCACTGTACAGAAGTTTTAATTATTTTGTGCTTTATCTAGCATTAAGGTACTTTTGCATCATAATATTGACAGCATGTCTACTGTGGCTTAGTAGCACGTGTTGTATTAACACCACAGAGTGTATTTTAATGAGGATCAAGGGTGAAAAAAGTCTGAACAGGTTGGTATGTCTGTGCCTCAGGTTACTTTGCCATGCAGTGAAATAATCCCACATGACTCAATATTTTTTGCTGCCTGACATTTCCTATAGTTAACTCCTCTTGAGAATGAAAGGAATTGAAACAGGCAGGTATAACCT
Organism: Acanthisitta chloris; assembly: GCF_000695815.1. Taxonomy (NCBI): domain Eukaryota; kingdom Metazoa; phylum Chordata; class Aves; order Passeriformes; family Acanthisittidae; genus Acanthisitta; species Acanthisitta chloris. The sequence continues at coordinate 347,304 of NW_008669666.1, forward strand.
CATCCCTGGAGTGGATCAGAAGGATTAATCTAGGAAGCTGAAGTGGCAATGGGGAGGGGACATTTATACTGAATTTACTGTTCTGGCTAATAAAACAGCAGAAGCTTCATGTAAGTTGTCAAAGTTGCACTGGTCCTGTGCAATGAGCATTTCCTGAGCCAGCACCTCCACTGTGCGCAATGGCATTCATTAAATCTGTCTTTACTTGCTCTTCTGCAGAGACAAGACAAATGGCTTGTCTGCAACAAAACAGCTTTGTCACCTGATGACACGATGGACTGGAGGGAACACTGCTCTGACCACTTTGGGAAAATAGACTGGCAGCTTGCTAGGGAAGAAGGATGCTGTGGAGACCTGAATGGCAGACATCACCATGAGCCATCCACTCTTGTGCTATTTATTGGCAGAGGCTCCAGCTTGAAGCAGGCATTGCCCCTCCAAAAGGGACTGTCTGGCTTGTCTCCTTGACTTGGACACATCGCTTTTGGAGCTTTTCCCCTAAATAACTTGTCTTTGCAATGGTCAGTTCATTGGTAGCAATAGCCACCTGAGGAGTGGCCATCCCCTATCCATCTGCAGAGAAGGGCTCACAAGCAGCTGTGCCTTCTGGACCCACTCCAGTTCTTTCACAGGGCCATATGCCCAAACACACTTGCTCAGATTATTGCAGTATTGACCCACTAATTCCAAATTAGATACACAGGAAGCACAGCAATTTTCAAGAGAATAAGTATGTGCGAGTGGATTCAAAGTTACTTAGGAACGTCACCTCTCTAGACCCGTGCTGGTGTGGGGCCACAGCCCCCCCAAACATACAAATTGCCTTAAGTTCATGTCCCTCTGTGTCTCCCCATGCTCACCACATTGTAAATACTGTGTTTATACCCTGTTGCTATTATGAACCTGGGAATTTGTTCTTATATGTAATAATTTCCTTTTCAAGGACAAACATAATATGCAGGTTTCTAATGTGCTGGAAATACTAGGGGAATAGTCTGTGCTCAAGATAACAGTCCACTTGTGGTGAGTGCCAATCATCCTAAATTACTCCCTTGGCTCTGGGCTAGGGAACACACACTGGTGCTGGGTAGCTCTAATGCTGTGGCAAAAGCAGGGAAACCATGTGATATTGATACATCCTTATACCACAGACACCCACAGACCGACCCCGTTCAGAGGACCAATTGCAAATTTCAAACATGGCAAAGATGCAGAAGTTTGCGTGGGATATCAAGAGATGGAGACACAATGCCAGAAACCCTCACACTCACGTGGCTGTTCAGTAAAGATGTAATCAGCAGCTCAGTGCATCTTACAGATGTAGAAAAGGGCTGGCCAAAAAGACCCAGGGTCCAGCTGTCAGACAGTCACACACTGTCAGCCATGCTATGGCCATGACATGCTCCTGTTACACACTTGGTTGTTTGCTGTACTGAGTAAAGAGAGTATTGATCTTGCTGCTGGGTTTCAGAGAGGCAAGGGATCCTTGGCTGATGGGAAAGGCATATTCTGGAGAAAAAGGCCACATCACAACTTACTAATATTTGTGGACACTGAAGCAGAACAAAAATTAAAGTTTGGACCTCAAACTAGGACTCTCAGGAAGCAGATGGACTAAGCCTGACAAAAATGCCAGTTGCTTGTAAATCCTCAGTCTGGTGTTACGCTCTTGCTGAACAAGGTAAAAATAAACTTACAAGCCATTGTCACTGGAGCTGGGGATCAAGGAGGAGAAAGAAGAGGCCCCACAGATGAAGGACAGTGCTGGTGAGCACCTTACTGGTCAAAGGCAGCCTTCCCTCAGACCTCACTGAATGTGAATATTGTCCCTGCACAAGGCTTGAAATCTGAATGTTTCCTGACATCCCACGCTCTTATTAAAAATAAACCAAAAAGGTTTCTAACAAAGTAGCACATTTTATATATGCCAGGATGAAAATGAATTAAAAATGCATATCTTTGTTTCTTCCTGACAGTATCACATTGATTCAAAGCAGTGAGCAAGCCAAAGCAACAATCAGCACCCTGCAAAGAGGTGCCCATAGCCACGCAAGGAGGAGGTTTTGTTCCCCACCCTTGGACTATGCTCACTACTAATCTGGATTTCCACACACATCTCCCTCCCCATCACGGGGAAATCTCAAGGCCTATTTGTGTGCAATGGCTCTTGTAGGGAGTAAGCTCTTTAAACCATCCCTGACACTGTGGAAAAATCAGGAAACTTTAATTAAGGGAGTAAAAACAAAAAACCACCCACAAGGCATTTTTGTATTTACTTGCACTAAGTGCAAAAATGAACTTCACAGGAATTTCATCCCACAGGAATTTCCAATATTTTAGTATTTGTTTCCGTTATGACTGGGGACAAAATGTTGAAATATCAAAGCATTTTCATAGAATGAAGTGTTCTGGGAAACAGTATTTTGTACGTCATTTTGACGTGTTTCAAACTTGAACTTGCACCTGGCCAAGCTGCTGAGCGGTCACCATGTGAGTGCCTCATGGTACCAGGCTCCTTTATAGACCAGCCTCAGAACACCTAGGACTTACCACCCAAAATACATCCCCAGGTCCCAAAGCACCACACAGAAATGCAGCAAGGCAGAAGGCAGTAGCTCACCACAGAATTAATAGTCCAGCTAATGGCTTGGTCTGTGTAAGAGAAGGGGCCATCAGATCTCTGTCCTGTCAACATAAATGTTGAACACAGCTAAGCCCAAATGTTTCATTTCAGTATAGTTGGCTTTGTTTGAATTTTAGCAAAAATTATTGACAATTCTTAGCCAGCTGTAATAGTGTGTTGGTTTGTCAGTGCTCCAGAGACATCCCCACCTCAAACTGCACCAGCAGAGCTGCACCTCTGCCTTCCTCTCCATGAGGCAGATGGGCAGGAGAGCAGAGGTGTGGTGACCAACACTGGAAACACCTGTCCACATCAGGATGTCCTTGGCCTGGATCCATTCTGGGGGCTGAATCTGTCCATCTTGCCTTCATTATCATCTTCAAGAGATCAAGTTTCTAGCTTAAGCTTGATGCTTAAGTTTTCTCACTGAATCTATCCTTTATTTGGTGCTTATTTGTCCCAGCCTTGCCCTCCAGAGTTTTCCAGAGGAGATCAAGGGCAGAGAGCAGAGTAGCAGGTAGGGTCATCAGGAAGAAAGTCATCCTTGGAGGAAAGGGGCAAAAACCTCATTCCCAACACAGAGCTGTAATAAAATTTTCCAGCAGTATAAGGGCCCTTGTGACTTTTTCTGTTGGCCAGTCTCAGCATCAGGTTTCACATCACCTGGCAGAAAAGGATGGCAGAATTGTTTGTGAGTTAAAATTTTTCAAACATGTTTGGCCTAAAAACTGCTATTGTACATTTTCCACTTCTGATACTTTCTCACATATTGTTTTTTGCTCTCCAACCATTGCCTTTCTGGGAATTCAGGTGATGTGTGGCTTTTGCAGGCATTTCCTTGCCTAACTTCATTTTTCCAGACATTTTTGGTATCAAGAAAAATAAGTCCCGCTCCACACACACACTTTTTTCCTTGAAACCTCAATTTCTCCTGGAGCAAGCATGGATCAGGAGCTGGCCAGGACCACACACAGCTCTTCCAACATCCCAGCCTGATGAACAAGAAGGGGATGGAGGAGACAACCAGCACACTGTGCAGAAAGGAAGGATATGAAATCCAGCCATCAACAGGAAAGGATCATGAAGCCCTTGCTCAGATCAAAAAAACTATGAATATTAGTGGATCTTTTGATGGAGTAAGGACAGAGGGATAAGGTCTGCATCCTAGAACTGTCCATGAGAGATCTCTCCAGGCACGACCTCTGTTTTGGGCAGGCTGGCATGCCCACTGCTTTCTCTTTGATCCTTGCAGGTGTCTCGGGCTGCCAAAGTTTTATGGGCAGTCAAGGACAAAGGTGGGTTTCTCACTGCCAACTCAGCCCCAAGGCTGGTCCCAGCCCCTTGCAGAGCTTCTGGTGGGGTGGGGGGCTGTTCCTGAGTAGAAATCAGTAACTGTTGTGTTCCTGTGGGTTTTATGGCCAACTGAGCAGTCACATCCTCCTGAGTTAGGTTTACAAACATTCATTTACAGTGGACTCACCTGATGTAATGGAAGGCTTGATTTCCACCATGACTCAAAAGTCACTATGTCAGAGGCTGTGAGGATGCACGTCATCAAGGGCTGGAAATGCTGCCTTTTCAATATCTAAAGGGACCTACAAGGGAGCCAGAGAGGGGCTCTTTGTTAGGAACTGCAATGATAGGACACGGGGTAAAGGCATTGCCAGCAAATGCAGCTCCTTGCTGCCGCGCACAGCTCTTCCATGCATCTCTTGCAGCAATATTACTTTCATAGAGATAAGACTTTCTCTTCCCAGTATTTTCAGGGTGTAGGGAGATTTTTGATACACGGGCTCCGTGGCCACAAATACACTCTGCCTGTTATGGGCTTAATGAACAAAGGTAATTATGTGTTCCATCAGATCATTTCCACCAAGATATAACACATTCTCAGGTCTAATCAGTGGAAGATTTTACTTAATGAAAGACTGGGAAATATATGTGTTGGAGCAAATATCAGCTGATGTTAATTGGGAGGAGGTCTTTATCTCTTATAATGTTACACTAATTCAAACCAGATCAGATTTCCTTGGACACTATGGCAGCAGGTTCAACCAAGACTGTTTGTAAATGCAGGCTCATCTGACCAGACCTAAATCCTACAATACTGTCACCTGACCAGAAAGCACCTGACTTATTGATGAGGTAGGTACAACTGGTCCCACTGCTGTGATATCTGCCCATTCAGATGTCTGATCCCACCCAGGCCAGGACTTAAACTCTTTATCTTTGCTGTAGTGCCAAGAACACTCAGTCCCCTGCACTGCAAAAGACTGAAGCTCATGGCTTTCTTTCCGGACAAGCATCAAGGAAATCAAGCATTCTCAACTCTTCAGTGACCTTTAAATAATGCACAACTTATCTAAGCTGGGAGAGGTCCTGCCATTTTGCATCAGTAGGAACTGATGAGGAGTGACTCCATGTGGGAAGTAATTTGCTGGTATCAGGGCAATAGAATTGATTACTTCCCACTTCTGCAGTAGCACAAAAACATGTATTTGTGGCATTGGGTTCAGGGGTTTTGGCTAAAAAAAACCCTTATCACAGTTTAAATGAGACACAGGGAGTGAGCAAAGACACCAGAGGTCAAATGATGCTTCTCAAAGTATGTGATTCCTCAGGGCTGTAGGAATCAGGATTTCCCGATGTAAAGTATCCTGACAAACTCCAAGAAAAAATGTCCAAACATATTCACAGACAGGGACAACTGCAGCCTGAGCCACTCTGCCTGCTGTCTGCTGGCCCCAGCTTTAGGTGTGGCTCCCCTTTGGTGCCCAGTCATGCAGAGAAGGGTACCATGTTGGCTGCCAGAACAGGTAAAATTGCTCTTGTGACCTACTTCCTACCTATACTGTTTCAGAATAATTTTATCTTTCACCTTTTTTACTATCTCCCTAACTAATTTGTTTCCTACACAGTTGTTTCCTACATCTGCTCCTAGATTTTACCATAGCCTCTCCTTCCATGTTGCTGAGTGCCTCATAGAATCATAGAATCACAGAATTTTACAGGCTGGAATGGACCTTACAGATCATCTAGTCTCAACCCCACCTACCATGGGCACAGACACCTCCTCCCTAGATCAGGTTGCTCAAGGCTCATTCAGCCTGGCCTTGAACACTGCCAGGGCTGGGGCAGCCACCACTTCCCTGGGCAACCTGTGCCAGTGTCTCACCACCCTTATAGTAAAAAACTTTTTTCTCATATCTAACCTAAACTTCCCCTCCTTCGATTTGAACCCATTACCCCTTGTCCAATCAATGAAGTTCCTAATAAAGAGTCCCTCTCTGGCTCCCTTGTAGGCCCTTCAGATATTGAAAAGTTGCTATGATGTCTCCACGCAGCCTTCTCCAGGCTGAACAGCCCCAGCTTCCTCAGCCTGTCTTCATAGGGGAGATGCTCCAGTCCTCTTACCAACTTTATGGCCCTTCTCTGAACTTACTCCTAGAGTTCCATGTCCTTCTTATGTTGAGGACACCAGAACTGCACACAATATTCCAGGTGGGGGCTCACAAGAGCAGAGTGGAGGAGGGGAATCACCTCTTTTGACCTGCTGCCCACAATCCTTTTGATGCAGCCCAGGATTCCATTGGCTTTCTGGGCTGCTAGTGCACACTGTCGGCTCACTGTGCTCCATGAATTCTTTTCATGGAGTCCTAAATAACACTAGAAAAACTATTTCCTCCTATTACTTTTTGGGATTGCCACTTTTCAGATGTGCTGGCTCCACCATTGTAGGTGCTGTGGTTTAACCCCATCCACCAAACTGGAATGAGGAACACCTCATTTGCAATGGCAGCAGTGGGAAAGAAGAGCAGCATAGATGGAGGATGAATGGGAATACCACACAGAAATTCTGCCCAATGTTTGAAGGTGACACCAATACATCACAGCAGCAACCTCCACATGTCAATGGCAGCATTTGTAAAAAGACTCTTGATTTCCATGCATTTGTCACCTCTGAGTTCAGATCTGTTGGAGATGGCCACAGTATTACAGCCAAAATGAATAAACATCCTCCGTTAACTTTCAAAGTGGAGCTCTTTGATTCAAATGCTTCTTTATCTGTTTTGCCTTCCTGTATCATCTGCAAAGCTGCAAGTCATTGTACAACAGCATCTATTAGCAGGTAGGTTTGCTCTCTCTGCATCTTCAATAATGATAAAATTAAAAAAAGTCCCAGTACAGGCACAGAAGCACTAGAATTCATTTTCTGGCAGATGCAAGAGACTGTCAACTAATGTAGGAAATTAAATGTTTAAGGAAATTATAGAACAAAAATATAAACTCTTGAACATGAGCCAAAAAATACAAATTCCATCATTTATCAAAAAAACTCCAAAATGAGCCTGAAATGGTGTGGGGACAGCTGAATGAAAGGCTATATTCAGGCAGCAGTGCTGTTTAGCTTACTTTTTGGACCTTTTCCCTTTATTGATGCTGTTGGGAGGTGCTCATTCCAAAACCTCTAATGCCGTGGTGTTCTAGGATGAGTTACTAAAAGCAACCATTCTTCTTCTACATATGAAAACATTTGATTATTTGCATGTTCAGTGTCTTTAATGCCTCTTTTGTGCCTCTGTTTTCTTGTGGGGGGATGCAGATGAAGGATCTTGAATTTCAGCAGTATTCTGATATAAACTTCCTCTGAGAGAGGGAAGGTAAAGAAGAAAAAGTCTTTGCAAGCTTGAAATGGAGTCAAGGAGGGCTGGCTTTCTGGATTTACTTGAAGGGTCTGATGAAGGTGTTTGTTCAGGATTTGTGGAGTTCTGCCAGCCCTTAAGTAAAGATTCAGCTCTGAAGTTTCAGCATTACCTAGCATTCCTTGAGCCATGTGACAATAAAAAAGCCCAATCTGAACCATCCCAAATCGTTGCTGTAGTGGTACAAATATCAGCACTGTGCACAGGACAAATGAAGGGCTCAGAAAGCTGCTCCATAAGCATCTCCACACAGAAAGACGTGAGGGTATGCAGTATAAGGCATTTATTTTGGGGCAGAAAACCTCCTGGCAGGTCACAGCAGTCAAGTCCAAGCTTCCATGTGGTCATCTTGGCTCTCTTTTGCATGATCTAGAAGGTTACAGGAAAGCTGGAGGCACCTGGCCAGCCACAGACATGCTACCAGAATTAGGAAATACTTTAAATACTGTCCAACTGACCTGTGAAATTCACTGCTACAAGGCATTACCAAGACTCTGGGAATAAGCAGATCATGACTTGCTCCTCAGCAGATTGGATGATGTTGATACAGAGTCTGGTGCCGGGGAGATCCTACCCTTCTGTAAACACAGGTTAAATCTTGGTTAAAACTGCTGCCAAGCTCTGCTGTGCAAAGGGCTCAAAGCTCACAAATGGACAGTGGCCACAGCTCAGTGGAGAAGTGGCAATTCATTATGCCATCATAATTCAACTCCTTGTGATTTTTTTTCCCCATGCCCAACAAATCTAGCAGGAATCCAAAAGAGAATTGCTCGCACTTATGGCTAACAAGATTAACTAGTCATAAGAGCCAGTATTAAACGAAAAATAAGAGGTTTGGAAGAAATAAAAATCCTCAGGGTTTAAACCAGCAAATGGGGATTAGGAAGATACTTCTCTGAAATTCAGTTATTCCTAATCCCTTGTGGCATGCTACATCTCCTGCCAGAGCCTCCAGCTTTTGCCTAAGAAGTACTGGCCTGGGCAAAGTACTATCCTGCTTCACCATAGGCAGGCATGGGTCTGCAGAGGACAGCTGAAGGACAGCACCTTGTCCCGGTGAATCCCACAGTGGTCCACGATCACTTGACACCATCTCTCTGCATTCTCTTTTTGACTGACCAACGTTTGGCACTGGAGCTCAGGATTTACTTGTCATGGTGCTCCCACAGCTCTGAAGCGCCCTGGTTTGCTCAGTCCCTCTGACTTGCTCATTTTACACTGCTTTTATTGGAGTTTTATAATCGGTGAATAAAGATCTCAGCTTTGCTTTCCTGGGCCAGCAGCACCATCTACAGCCTCCTCCGGTATATGCAGTCCCCTTCTGCCCGCGGGAGTGCACCATCCACAGCTGAGAAAAACAAGAGGCAAAAATAATGTACAGGTGTTAGGGTGGAAAAGAGAAGGTGGCAGACTGAACAGCACCTCTGGGGCTAGGAAAGCTAATATTCAGTCATATACAGCTGGGTTATTGTACTAGAAGCAAGGAGGTAGGCTTAGTAGAGTTGGAGGCGTAAAGGGGGGTGATTAGTAGGTGTTATCTCAGGTAGCACTGTACATATTTGAAGAAGGCACTTCAGCCAAAGCATGTATGAGCCTTGTATACTGCTTCCATGATGTAAAACAGAGGAAACAACTTGGGCAGAATTATAAAAGGAAATGGTGACAGAGCCAGGACTGCAGCAGCCTGTGGCCACTGCTCAGTTTCCCAGCCAACAGCAGGGTCATTGCTACTTTTCCAAAGGCAAAAGAAGATGGTCATTGCCTCCAGTGTGTCCTAAAAACATCCACCCAGTTCAGATGAGGGGCCCATGGCACAGTCCCTTCATGCACCATGACATGCAGTGGTGCTGTGCAGTGCTTCAAGGGAGAGCTTATGGGGCCAATTTATAACCTGCAGCAGAAAACCATGGGAAATCACTCTAAAATGGCAGTAGAAGAGAGTAGGAGAAACCTCTCTGCAACAGGAAAGAACTTCTAAGACAAAGCTCTGAGATAATGCTACCAAGCAGAACATGCCCCATGCTCACAAAGGAGAGCAAAAATGAAAATATATATTTCCCTCTTTCTCCTGGTCTAGGGGAAAATCCTGCCTCATGACCCATCACCTCAAACTCCCTAGGCTGGCCTTTAAAAGATTCAGATGGATAGGGGACCCAGTACCCTAGACATGAGTAGTGGATAGTGCCTGGCTTCCCCAAAACGGTCTGGAAAGCTCATATCCTCAAAAATGGGTTAGCCAAACACTGAGGTTTGTACAGGAAAGGACAGTGCTGCATGGCCCCAGTGCTACACACCACCACTGGGGAGATGACAGCAGCTGTGTACATCTGCACCACGGTACATGCAGAAACGTGGGAAGAAGAGCTAGCTGGGTGCACCAAAAAAAAAAAAAGAAAAAAAAAAGGAACAAAAAGTCCTAATCTAGCCTCTCTGTTTTTGCAACAAATCAGAGTTGGAGCCATGGACCAGTGAACCCAAGGGAACAGACAGATTTCTCCCTCATCCCCTCTTCCTCCCTCTCCTCCACAGAAAGCAGGACCTGCTGTACTGGCAGCAGCTGAGCCAGACCCCACTCACATTCATTAGACAAAGCTCATGTTGAACAGATGGCATGTTGTGGCTACATCCATACTAGTATCCTAGATGGAAAAAGACCCTGTCTACAGTTCAGTGGTTGTCCTTGGCCTCCCACAAGACACTGGAGCACAACAAAGCAACATGGGCCAGGAACTGCTTTCCCAAGAGGTAGTATAGATGGAACCCTTTGCCACTCCCGAGGAATTGCTTTAGAATTGCTTCAGACACTTTAGGGAAAGCTGCTATATGCAGTCGGACACCACTGTCTTGGGTACCCAGGAGCAGCAACAGCCACATCCCAGAGCCATAACTGCAAAAGTTTCTGGCAGGAGAGAGTAGAGATTTCCCAGGAGATGCTGAAGTGCCAGGACCACAGGTCTTTGATCTTGCTCACTGCCTGGCTCTTTGAGTAACAAGAGACTGCACGGGAATAAATCAGCATATTAATGGGAATGCTAATTGCAGCTGAATCTGGAATGGACTAAAATATGCATGTGCCTTTTAATTGTGAATTCTACAGCCCAGTTTGAACCACGCTTGGAACAATTAATGAGAGCAACTATTATTTTAAAGATCAACCATCCTTACAATGGTTTTGATATTTAAATTAGAATATAAAGGCAACTAACAGGACAGGTCCCCATCTCAACATCATGTCATAAACCAAACTACCTCGCATACAGTGTAGAGGTCACTCAGAGTAACTGAGGTCAGAATAGGGCTCTGTATATGAAAGTGTACCTTTTTACTAAGAGGCAGAAATACACTTCTGTTCCCTTTTCTCCTTGGCTGAACAGTGCTGCAGTAGTAATTGGCATTTCAATGCCTGTGTGCAGTGACCATATTCTTAAGTGAGTACAGACCTATGATGTGTCTGTAACTACAAGCCCTACGTATCATAAAATCATAGAATTATAGAATTATTTGGGTTGGAAGGGGCCTTAAAGATCATCTAGTTGCAACCCCCCATGCCATGGGCAGGGACACATTCCACTAGACCAGGTTGCTCAGAGCTCCATCCAGCCTGGCCTTGAACAGTTCCAGGAATGGGGCATCCACAACTTCTCTGGACAACCTGTACTAGTGCCTCGCCACCCTCACAGAAAATAACATCCTCCTACTATCTTTCAGTTAGCAGCCATTCCCCCTTGTCCTGTCACCAGATGTTCTTGTAAAAAGTCTCTCTCC